>NW_025422455.1:0-65887 GCF_011764305.1 Mustela putorius furo | reverse complement strand
AACCTGTCATAAAGAAGGGACTATACAAGAAATTAGAAATACTTGTCAATTTATAGGGAGATAAGTTTCTGTCTTAGGCAGGGACTTATTCAAAGTAATAATTGATACCACTGAATAAAATTCTATAGCATTGATCCAGGAAAAATAGTAACTTTAAACGGAAGAAATATAAACGGTCCACATACTGACGGGAATCCACATTCCAAAAAATTCTTATAGGATATGGAGAAGCAGCAATTACAGGTTCAATCATGTGAATATATATTCGAAAATGTGACATATTGGAATGGGGGGGAAAAAAGAAGGAAAATGTACATCTGCAGTAAGTAAGCAAATTCTTAAAGAAATCAAGAGAGACTTTTCAAACTTTCCGAATCCAGGGATTCTCCATATCCTACTACTATGGAGGAAATGTTGTTCCAACTCTAAAACCATCCTCCTTGTCTCTTAAAAATGGTGGTCATGCCAAATTAACTGTTATGTAAATAAGCTGATATTTTGTTTGATTAAGGCCGCACCTACTGCAAACTGAGCCCCATGCTAAGTCTTAGTAGCAGTAATACAAAATGAAGGATCACTCATATTGGTTTTTCACATGACCTTTGAAAAGGGTATCTAAAAATTTTAAAAATAAGTTGGTTTTTACATTTAACCCTATAAAACAGCTGGTCATAAAGACACCACAGTATAGAACCTTACTTAAATGAACTGAGACCTCCAAAAAAGACAACATTGTTATGTCACATAAAAATTGTAACTATATCAGCAAAATCTAATCACTTCATCCTTCAGGGCAAATTAACTTAAAGCAAATAATGTCTGGCAGAAAATCATCAGGTGTGGTCCATGGACACTTAAGTGCAGGTAAAAAAATGCCCCTGGACAAAAATTGCACACATAGCTGTGCAATATTTAGTCATTAGCAAAGGCTTCATAGGAGACTGCTTGTGAGCATTATAAAAAATGCATGTGAACATACTAAAAAAACCTACTGAGGACACTAAGGGTGCTGAATATCTGTTTGTACTTGCAGGAGATTTGCTTTGAAAATATTTAGGAGGTCCTGCACTAAGGGCAGAGATGCATGAAACACAGAGCAATATACCTATTGTTATTAATATGACCTCATGTTTATCTTTTATCTCTGTCCCCTTTATGGCCTGAGGGAATGCTTATTACTGGAAAAATTGCCAATTGGTCACAGACAATGATTTGTCTGTTGTAGCTTTTGCCACAATCTGTCCATCCTTTTTTTCCACTTCTACTGCTACTGGGTCTAATTCAAGAAGCCCCTTTTTCAACTTTGACTCAGACTAAACGAGTCGCTACAACAGGATATCAATAGCTACCCCCCCCATAATATGATCCCAATTCATTTTGAAACATTTTCAACTCTGACTTTTCAATTACTCTCCACTATTTAGGGGATGGGCATCAAAATAAATACCCAGAACCTAAAACAACTGCTAGTCTTATACCTTTTTAGTATTAGTTTTCCCCAGAAATTTTTGTAAATACATGTTTCTGTTCAAATTTATTTTCAGTGACTTTCCTCTTACGTGAGGAGGCTAATTTGTCAATTCTCAGTGTTGTTCCTTCTTGATACCATTATAAACACCTGACAACTGTTGGTAAGGCATCTTTCTGGAAACTCATTTCTTCCTTATTAAGAAGTTACCTTCTTCATTCTATGAATTCTGCTTTTATAATCTCTATTGTTTGGCTCCTCATTATAATCCCCTATTTTTGGACATGAAACAGTTTTTTTAGTCCTTTCACTTTTACTCTAAAAAGATAAGCCTAAGTAATCAGACAGAAACTTTTCCTTTCATATAATGTAAAAGTACTGCACTCTACACTTAAAAAAAAACCTTGTTAAGAAGATAAGAAAGAAAACCTTTTCATAACTTCCTGCTATCAAGTGTTTCCAACAACATTATTGTATCTGCATCTGCAATCTTTTCCTTTACATAAATTAGATTATTAGGGGGTTGCAATCAACTCTTTTCTTTAAATTCAATTTCTCTGCTAGAAGGGAGGTGAGTGTGGGGTGGGAGGATGATGGTAATTGGGTGAGGGGCATTAAGGAGGGCACTTGATTGTAATGAGCACTTGGTGTCATATGCAACTGATGAATCACTAAATACTATCCTTGAAACTAATAATACACCTTTATGTTAACTAACTTGAATTTAAGTAAATCTTTTTAAAAAGTCAATTATTTGGGGGCGCCTGGGTGGCTCAGTGGTTAAGCTGGCTGCCTTCGGGCTCAGGTCATGATCTCAGGGTCCTAGGATCGAGTCCCACATCGGGCTCTCTGCTCAGTATGGGAGCCTGCTTCCTCCTCCTCTCTCTCTCTCTCTGCTGCTCTCTCTGCCTCTCTCCTACTTGTGATTTCTCTCTGTCAAATAAATAAATAAAATCTTTAAAAAAAAAGTCAATTATTTGTGTTCTGAATTCTATTCCTTCCACATTCTCAGGAACATTATACTAAAAACTTTCCCCTGCTATGTTTCTTAAACCAACCCCCACTCCAGGGTTCATAATGCACATTGGCCTGATGAATGCTCATGTAAAACTGAGGGAAAATATTTCTCCTTCTTGTTCTTACATATTTTGTTTCTCAATCTTGACTGTATCTTTCTCATAAATGGTTTTTTTTCACATCATCACCATGCTCAAACCTCTTTATAATAACAAATAAAAGAACTCCTAAAACTCTAAACATCTCTCTAAGTATCTGACCCTTCCACTAACACTGGGGATGAATGAGACTGAATCAAGTGGTTTAAGTTAGGACTAGTCAGGCACTTTACTTTCCTTCATCCTTGGTGTGTCAGCAGGACCCAGCAAAAAAGCTGAACATAGTCCACAATGAAAGAGTTCGAATTAGAAAATGTACAAGAGACATAAACAGAAATTTTTATCAAAGAGGGTATACAGGCAAGTAAGGATATAAAAAGGTATTCAATAATGCACTAGCAACTAGATAAATATGAATCAAAACCACAGTGAGATTACTACACATTTATCATGATGGCTTTCCAATTAAAAAAAAATGATGGGCAACACCAAAATGGCTGGTGAAGATATAAAGAAATTGGGTTTACTGTTATGTTGCTGTTGGTAATTTAAAGTGGTATACGGCCTAGTCTGGAAAATAGTTTGACAATTTCTTCTTAAAAAAAACATTAAGCTAAAAATTATATAAAAAATAAAAAAAAATTCACAATACACTCTACGAATCCTTTCCTCCTTTGAGGTGTCAAAAAAAAAACATTCAGCTGTTATAACCCTTCTGTCCATTTCACTTTGGACATTATCACGATGAACTTGAAAACTATTTTCACATAACAACTTATACATTAATATCATTGCCCACTTTATTTGTAAACAGCCCCAAATGAAAACAGCTTAAAAATGTTCTGCAAAAGAGAGTGAGGTGTAAGCAAAATTATGGGATGTCATAGAAAACTACCCTAACATTAAAAAAGGAATGCAACTCCTAATAGACACAACTTGGATGAATCGCCAGAATATCTCAATGACCGAAAAGTTAATTCTAACAGAGATGTTACATACTGAATGATTTTATAACCCTCATAAACCTTCTAAATTCTAAAATGACAGAATTATAAAAAAATAGATAACAAGATTAGCAATTGCAGAAAGTGAGAAATGTGGGAGAATGATGAATGAGTGTGACTTATGAAAGTGTAACAAGAAAGATCCTTATGGTGCATAAGATTCTCTGTAACTTTCTTTTAATTTGAAATTGAAGTAGACTGGCATATACTGTTATATTAGTTTCAGGGTGCCAACATAGGATTCTGTACATTACTCAATGCTTGCCGTGATAAGTGTATTCACCATGCCCTCACCATTTGACCTTATTGCAAATATTGCTGACCTTATAAATGTTAAATTTGTAGTTGTGTGTGTTGTACTACAGTTTTGCAAGATACTACCATGGGGAAAAAATTGGGGAAAAGAGTACATAAGTTATCTTTATATAATTCTTACAACTCTGTATGAATATTATCTTAAAATAAAAAGATTTGATTTTTTAACATATTTGAGTGCACACATGCATAAGAACCTATCTTCATACACACATCCATATCTAGCTATTTTTTAACTATCTCTTTCCTTTCACAAAGTTTGGAAAGAATCTATCTATAATTGCAGTCTCAATTCCTCACATTTCACTCAATTATTAACTAATCAAACTTTCACCACTATTAGGCCACCCACTTTCAACCATCTCTATGCTGGCTAATCCAATAGTTATTTTAAGTTTATATTTTACCTCACCTTTCAATTAAACTTTACATTGTTGACTGCTTCCTTCTTATTGAAACACACTTTTAAATAGACACTTGTTATATCACAAGTCTTTTGTATTTTCCTCCTGCTTTTATGGCTATTCATTTTCCTGGGGTCCTTTGCCAGTTTTATTCTTATTCTGAACATTAAATTTTACTTCTGTAAGGCCCAGAATTGAGTCATCTTATCTTCCTATAATAAACCTATTTCCTACACAATCTTCTCAATGGTAAATCTCATCTTTTATGAAATGTGTAATAACATCATGGGTCCTGGACAAGAGAAGCTCTTAAGAGGATATTTCATCTCATAAATGCATAAAAACTATTATATATCATGGGTGTCTTTGACATTTGTGATCCTGTACAACAGCTAAATCTAGGACACCACACATTCACTGTCAACACAATTGACACTCACTCTCCTGGAAAAATCTTTCCTCCTCATTTCTTATTCCTTCCTGCCCTTAAAATAGAATCTGAAAGATCTGAGTATTTTTGAATGGGGTCGCGGCTGCTGTCAGGGAGATGGGACTCTTCTTACGCAATGAAGGAAACTTTGAGAGGTGAAGCTTATAGGGAAAGGAACAATACAAATTAGTGAAACATTCAAATCCCCATTAGATATAAATGTAACAGATTCTTGCCCTAAAGCATTCCATGTCTTGGTCCATTCATAGTTATGGAAGTATTTGCAAATTTTAGCAAATTATTCTCAATAGCTGCAATGTGAGAGGAACATTTTACAATTATTAAACAATTCACATCATATATATATTATGAAAATGATATCATGTATATTGTAATAATATTATATGAAATATATATAATAATATGGAAAATTAATATAATATATATAATTATAATTAATATAATTTAATTATTATTTATAATAATAAATATATATTGATATCCTTATTATATTTTGAGAATATTCTTGTTTTTAAAGTTTATTCTTTAGCATAACAGTATCATTATTTTTTCACCACACCCAGTGCTCGATGGCATCCATGGCCGCATTAATTACCCACCACCTGGTACCCCCCCCGACCTCCCACCCCCCCGCCACTTCAACACCCCCTCAGAGTGTTTTTCAGAGTCCCATAGTCTCTCTCATGATTCACCTCCCCTTCCAATTTGATCCCCAATCCCATTCTACTCTAACACCCCATGTTCCTCCAAGATTGTTTGTTATGCTCCACAACTAAGGGAAAACATATGTAATTGACTCTCGTTTGCTTTGACTTATTTCGCTCAGCATAATCTCTTCCAGTCCGCGTCCATGGTGCTACACAAGTTGGGTCTTCAATCTTTTCTGGATGGAGGCATAATACTCCCACAGTGGATATGGAACCACATCTTCCTTATCCATATCCTTCCATTGAAGGGCATCTTGGGTTCTTTCCACAGTTTTGGTTGACCGTTGGCCATTGTTTGCTTTAAACAATGGGGTACAGATGGCCCTTCTGTTTCCACGACATCTGTATCTTTGGTGGTTAAATACTCAGGAGTGCATCTTACAGGGCCATAGGGAATGTTTCTATTTTTAATTTCTTGAGGAAATTCCCCCTCTGTTCTCCAAAGAGGCCTGCACCAACTTGCCAGTCCCACCAACATTGGAAGAGGGGGGTTCCCCGTTCTCCACATCCTCTTCCAACACAAGTTTGTTTTCCTTGTCTTGCTAATTTTGGCCATTCTAACTGGTTTTGTAAGGTGAGAATCTCAATGTAGTTTTAATTTGAATCTACTGGTTGATGGCTAGTTGATGATGACCATTGTTTCATGTTTCTGAATAGCCAGTTTGTATATCTTCTTGGAGAAGTGTCTGTCCATATCTTCTGCCCATTTTTTTTGATATGATTGTCTGTTTTGTGGGTGTTTGAATTTGAGGGAGTTCATTCTAGGATCCGGGATAGCAACCTTTGGTCTGTACTGTCATGTGCAAATATCTTCTCCCATTCTGTGGGTGGCCTTTCTGTTTTTTCGTTGACTGTTTCCTTTGCTGTGAAGAAGCTTTTGGACTTTGATGAAGTCCCAAAAGTTCAATCTTCGCTTTTGTTTACTTGCCTTTGGAGACATATCTTGAAAGAAGTTGCTGTGTGGCTGATATCGAAAGCAGATTACTTGCCTATGTTTTCCTGCTAGGATTCTGATGGATTCCTGCCTCGCATTGAGGTCTTTTATCCATTTTGAGTTTATCTTTGCATGAATTGCTGTATGAGTTCTAGTAGTTTGGGTGTTGGAGTCTTTTGGCGTTTTCCATATAAAGAATCATGTCATGGGACGCCTGGGTGGCTCAGTTGGTTGGACGACTGCCTTTGGACTCAGGTCATATCTTGGAGTCCCTTGGATCGAATCCCACATCGGGCTGTCAAGTTCCACGGGGAGTGTTTGCTTCTCTCTCTGACCTTCTCCTCGCCCATGCTCTGTCTCCTCACTTTCTCTCTCTCAAATAAATAAATAAAATAATAAATATATTATATATAAAGAATCATGTCACCTGCAAAGAGAGAGAGTTTGACTTCTTCATTACCAATTTGGATAACTTTTATTTCCCTTGTTGTCTGCTGTTGCTAGGACTTCTAATACTATCATGGAAACACAGAGTGGTGAGAGTGGTCATCCTTGTCGTGTATGTTTCCTGATCTCAATGGGAAGGACGCAAGCTTTTTCCCATGAGGATGATATTTGCTTTGGGTTCTTTCATAGAGATATTTGATGAAGTCAGGAATGTTCCCTCTATCCCTATACTTTGAAGCGTTTTATTTCAGAGGAATGGATGCTGGATATTTTGTCAAATGCTTTTTCTCATCAATTGAGAGGACCATGTGGTTCTTCTTTCTTCTCTTATTAATTTGTTGTATCACATTGATTGATTTGTGAATGTTGAACCATCCTTATAGCCCAGGGATGAATCCCACCTTGGTCATGGTGGATAATCTTTTTAAGTGTGCTGTTGAAGCCTTGTTGGTAGGATTTCATGTTGAGAATCGTTAGCATCCAATATTCATCAGTGGATATTGGTCTGAAAGTCTCCTTTTTGGAAGGGCCTTTGCCTGGTTTGGATATCAGGGTATGCTTCCTTCATAGAAATAGTCTGGAGATGTGGTCTTCTACTTCAATTTTTTGAAACAGCTTCAGGAGAATAGGTGTTTATTTCTTCTTTGAAGCGTTTGGGTAGAATTCCCCATGGAATCCCATCAGGTCCTGGGCTCTTGTTTTTTGGGATTTTTTTGATCACCGCTTCAATCTCGTTACTAGATATTCGGTCTATTTCATGTGTGTTCAATTTCTTCCTGATTCAATTTTGGGAGTGTATAGTTTTCCAGGAATCCATCCATTTCATCTAGGTTGCTTAGCTCATTGGCATATAACTGTTGATAAAAACTTCTGATGATTGTTTCTACTTCCTTGGTGTTCATTGTGGATCTCTCCCTTTTCATTCATAATTTTATGTATTTGAGCTTTCTCTCTTTTCTTTTGGATTAGTGTGGCCAATGGTTTATCGATCTTATTGATTCTTTCAAAAAAAACAGCTTCTAGTTTCATTGATACGTTATATTGTATCTCTGTTTTCTAAGTCATCGATCTCAGCTCTAATCTTGATTATTTTTTTTTTTTTCCCTTCTTATGTGTGGAGTTGGTTTGATTTGTTGTTTGACTCTCCAGTTCTTTAAGGTGTAGAGACAGCTGCTGTGTGTTCTGGATGTTTTCAATTTTTTTTGAGGGAGGCTTGGATGGCTATGTATTTCCCCCTTAGGACTGCTCTTTGCTGTATCCCATAGGTTTTGGATCGAAGTGTCTTCATTGTCATTGGCTACCATGAATTGTTTCAGTTCTTCCTTGATCTCCTGGTTGATCCAAGGCATTCTTAAGCAAGGTGGTCTTTAGATTCCAGGTGTTTGAGTTCCTTTGGAACTTTTCCTTGTGATTGAGCTCCAGTTTCAAAGCATTGTGATCTGAGAATATGCAGGGAAGCATCTCAGTCTTTTGGTATTGGTTGAGTCCTGATTTGTGACCCAGTATGTGGTCTATTCTTGAGAAAGTTCCATGTGCACTTTTGAGAAGAATGAGTAGAATGTGTTGTTAAGAATGGAATGTTCTGTATGTATCTATGAAGTCCATCGGGTCCAATGTGTCATTCAATGCTCTTGTTTCTTTATTAATTTTTCTGCTTCGATGATCTGTCTATTTCTGAGAGGAGCGTGTTAAGATCTCCAACGATTAGTGTTTTATATCAATATGACTATTTATCTTGATTAACAAACAGTTTTTCTTATGTAATTGGCTGCTCCCATATTGTGGGCATAGATATTTACAATTGTTAGATCATCTTGGTGGATAGTCCCTTTTAAGAATTATGTAGTGTCCTTCTGGACCTCTGACTATGATACAGTCTTTAGTTTAAAAATCTAATTGGTCTGATATGAGAATAGCTACCCCAGCCTTTTTTTGAGGCCCATTGGCATGAGAAATGCTTCTCCATCCCTTTACTTTCAGTCTGGGTGTATCTTTAGGTTCAGAATGGGTCTCTTGTAGACAACATATGGATAGGTCCTGTCGTTTTCTCCAGTCTGCAAACCCTGTGCCGTTTTATGGGTTCATTTAGGCCATTCACATTGAGGGTGATTTGATAGATATGTTTTTATTGACATCGAGTTACCTTTCAAGTCTGTCTTTCTGTAGATTGTCTCTATATTTCTGTTTCAATGCTATTCTTGGGCTTTTTCTCCTTTAAAGAAGCCCCCCTTAATATTTCATGCAGTATCAGCTTGGTGGTTGCATAGTCTTTTAAGCCCTTTGCGTTCCTGACACGTCAAACTCTTTATCTCTCCATCCATTTTGACTGTCAGTCTTGCTGGATAAAGTATTCTTGGCTGCATGTTCTTCTCATTTAGTGCCCTGAATATATCTTGCCAGCCCCTTCTGGCTTGCCAGGTCTGTGTGGACAGGTTCTGACGTTATTCTGATGAGCTTTCCTCTGTATGTAAGGATCTTCTTTGTCCTTGCTGCTTTCAAGAGGTTCTTTCCTACAATTATAATTCTTCATTCTTACTATTAGGTGTCTTGAGGACTTTCGAGAATCTGTAATCTTGGGGGGGAAACCTTTCGGCCTCTAGTACCCATAAATGCTGGTTTTCTATTTGCGAGATTTGGAAAATTTTTCATGAAGAACTTGTTCCAACTATATCTTCTAGACTTCTTTCTTTCTCCTCCCCCATTCAAGGATTCCAAATAATTCTGACGTTGGATGGAACATTTCATGGGCATCATTTATTGCCCTGATTCTGTTTTCGTGGCGTTCTAAGCTGTTTGTTCTAGGCTTCCTCCTGATCTTTCTCTCTATCTGTTTGTCCTCCAGATCACTAATTCTTTCTTCTGTCTGTCTCAGTTACTCTAGCATTGAGAGAATTTAGATTAGATTGGAACTCATTGAGAACATTCTGAAGCTCATCTCTGGTAGCTGTCTGCTCTTTCCTTAATATTGAAAACAGATCCTGATCATCTGGTCATTTTTCAGTTCGGTTGGCCCTAATCAATTCTGTTTGGGTCACTCATGGGGCTTTTCTCCAACCTAGATATTGCTTGGATAATTGTTAGCCTAAATTCTCTTTTCCAACATATTGTCTATGTTCATAGCCGTTTGCTCTGTTGCCGAAGGTCCATCCTCTGTATTTTTCTTCTGTTGGGCATTCCTCCCTCCTAGTCATTTTGGTGAGAGATGGCTGAACGGGTTGTAGCTGGGTGTATCGACTGTGGTGCAGTCAAGGTTGCACCCTGGAATGCTTCTGAACAATCAGGGTTCCCCACCCCAATGAGAGGAAAAAAAAAGAAAAGGAAAAGAAAAAAGAGAGAGAGGAGAGAGACAGGAAAGAAAAGGTGAGATAACAAGAGGTTTAACCCAAATGGTCCCCAAGGTAAGATTTATGAAGTATACAAAATAGACACAGACAAACAAAAGTAGTGATAAAAGTATATGACAAGAGAAAAAAAATATATATATATATATATGCAAATAAAGGAAGAACCTCGTCAAAAAAACCCTGAGTGTAAGATTTATATACTATCAGGACAAACACAAAAACACAGAAATACTGGTGGAAGAAAAAGATGGGAGAGTGGTTGTAAATTCTCAGTGTGGGTGAGGAGGTTGTTTTGATTCTTCCTGGATGTATCTTGATATCTTGTTAAAGGACTCAACTTTCCTAAGATAAGGGGGGATTAGTAATTGGTTTAGCTATAGGGGTGGCATTGATTGGGGAAAGGGGATTACCTTGAAGTTTAACTCTATATGAATATTAGAAAATAAAAATTAAAAAAAAGGAATAAACTAAACTAAATTAAAATAAAAATAAAAAGAAATGCAAAAGGAAAACACAGGTGTATGTATCAAAAAGTTCAGGTTAGAAGGTTATTATGGAATTTGATGTACTGGACATCTCACTGTGATGGTAAATAGGTTAAAAAATTATCTATATAATAATAAAAAATTAACTATATAAAAAATGAGCCAGAATAGTGGGATCGAATTAATAATAAAAATTGTCTCATGAAGTAGTGGTGGTTGTTCTCTTGTCATTTTTTTTTTTTCCTTTCCTGGTTGGTTTTCTGGGGGAGGGGCCTGCCACGTGGATTTTCAGTCCCTGAAGTCCTCTCAGCTAAGTCCTCCCACCCCCCTCAAGGGGGTGGGCTCTAAGGAAACTGTTCTTTTCAGGCTTTTGTTCTCTGGAGGTTTGTATATTTGTTCACTTTTGTTTTTCTCTCTCGCCTTTACCACTTTTGATGGGTTTTGTAGGTTTAGAGGAAAGCAAACTGCACCCTGACCTCCCTCTCAGAGAGAAGCCTCAGTCTGGCTGCAGAGCCCATATAAATCCCCCCTTGGCTGCTGGCAGAGCAGGTTCCCAGTCGCGGTCCCTGGGGACTCAGGATTTTTTGCTTGTACCCAAAACCATGGCAGCAGCAGCTGTCTGGAGAGCTCTGGACTGCCTGAGAAGTTCCAAGCAGCAATCACACACTGAGATTTTCCCACTGGCCCAGGCTGGAAGTGCCTGGTGTTTCTGGTCCCAGAGCACCCAGCTGTCATTTGTGTGTACCTCTTTCAGGGGAGGTCGCGGGGCAAGACTTGGACTCTGATGGCACGGCAGGGCACTCGCGTGGGGACTGCAAAAAGGCTGTGCTTCTGTTGGCTGGCGAGGCGCACAGCCCCTCACGGGAGCCAGGCGCCACGCACTCTCAGGTGCGCTGGTAGTTCAGGGCCTGAGACCTGGTTTCTCTGGCCGCACTCTCTCTGGATCTGTGCCAGGAGTGGCTGTCCTGGGTCTGGGGACTTAAGCCCCGACCCTAAAACCCCGATTCCCGCAATTTCCCCCCGGTGATCCTTTGCACTTTTTGAGTGCTTTCTACCAGACTCCCGAGTTAATGCTGGTCCCCAGGTGTAGGGCACTCTCGTATTGGGATATTACTTTCCAAGGTGTTGCCTCTGGTGGCTCCTCCCCCTTTTGTTTATCTTCCGATATAAGTCTGACTTTCCCACTCCGCTTTACCTGCCCACTGGCATCTTCTGCTCCAGTAGAGATCCAGACGTGTATAATTCTGATCTCAGGCTGATTTTGTGGGTGATTGGAGATCTTTGGAAGGTAATCAGCTCACTTTAGGGTACAGGTTGAACGGGCCCCTCCTCCTACTTCCCTGCCATCTTGTCTCTCTATATGATATATTTTAATAATATATATGATAGATTTAATAATATATATATTTTATATATATATAATAGACCACTATTTTATATATATATATTGATATATAGATATATAGATATATATGAGTGATCTATTAATAGTTAATAGTGGTCTATCTCTAACATGCCTAGACAGTGGTTACATGGATTTTCACATTAGCTCTATGGCATTACATGCTAAAATTGTACAGAGTAAAAGATTTTAATAATATCTAATGAAATTAAAGCCCTTAAAATAGTCAGCTTTGGGGGCGCCTGGGTAACTAAATGGGTTAAAGACTCTGCCTTTGGCTCAGATTATGATCCCAGGGTCGAGCCCCACATTAGGGTTTCTGCTCAGTGGGGAGACTGCTTCCCCCTCTCCCTCTGCCTGCCTCTCTGCCTGCTTGTGATCTCTGTCAAATAAATAAGATAATTTTTTTTTTAAATTCAGCTTTGTACAGACATATTTTACTTTATTTTAATCCTATATTATGATTGTTACTTTGACTTTTAATTTTCATAGATATTTTTGAATATTTTATAATATAAAACTATTGCAAGTATTCATAAATTGATTTTAATTTTAACATATATTAGGATGTGTTTTTGTAATAGTACAGTTAACTTTTTTTGGGTTTTATTTAAATTCAACTTAGTAACATATAGAAGATTATTCATTTCAGAGTAGAATTTAGTGATTCATCGTTTGCATATCACATCAAGTGCCTTCCTTAATGCCCATCACCCAATTACCACAAACCCCTACCCACCTCCCCTCCAGTAAACCTCAGCTTGTTCTCTATAGCTTAAAGTCTCTAATGGCTTCTCTCCCTTTCTGTTTTTTTTTTTCTTATTTTATATTTTCTTCCCTTATCCTATGCTCATTTGTCTTTTTTCCTAAATTCCACATATAAGTGAAATCATATATGTGTCTTGACTGACTTATTTCATTTAGCTTAATACACTCTACTTTGAGTGAGGTACTTGGAACTGACAAATTTCATTCTTTTTGATGGCTGAATAATATTCCATTATTCATATAAATGAATATATATATATATTTTGAGTGCTTTTCTATATATATATATATATATATATATATATATATAATCACTTTTTCTTTATCCAATCATCTATAATGGACATCTCTGCTCTTTCCATAATTTGGTTATTATGGACATTGATACTATAAACATTAGGGTTCATGTGTCCCTTTGAATCACTATGTTTACATCCTTAGGTAAATACTATGTACTGCAATTGCTGGGCTGTAGGGTAGTTCTATTTTTTAACATTTTGAAGAACTTCCATACTGTTTTCCAGAGTGGCTACACCAGTTTGCATTCCCACCAACAGTAAAATTGTTCCTCTCTCTCTGCATCCTCACCAACATTTGTTGTTTCCTGAGTTGTTAATTTTAGCCATTCTGACCAGTGTGTGGTGGCATCTCACTATGGTTTTGATTTGCTTTTCCTTGATTATGAGTGATGTTGAGCATTATTTATGGGTTTGTTAGCCATTTGTATATCTTCTTTGGAGCCCCGCATCGGGATCTCTGCTCAGCAGAGCCTGCTTCTTCCTCTCTCTCTGCCTGCCTCTCTGCCTACTTGTGATCTCTGTCTGTCAAATACATAAATAAAATCTTTAAAAATTAAAAAAAGTCACTTTACTTTAAAAAATGAAATTTATTTTCTTCAAATTGTGTACTGAATTTTTTTTGTTAATTCTTATTCTTTCCTATGAAAGTTATTTATTTAAAGATATATTTATTTTAAAAATTTAAAACTAGGAGCATTAAATAGGCAAAGTTATAGAGAGCTAAAATAGTTCTTTGTGGTACACATAAAAATTAAAATTCTTATGGATAAACTCAATTTTGTGAACTAATCAAATAACACTGGGAGAAAAAAAAATTCTTTTTTTAAGGAAGCAACAGTAACAAAAACTTTTATAAAGAATTTTACATATTTTAGAGTTAATTACAATATTCTATTATTTTTTGGTAACAAATATTTATTACTGTTATATATCATTTGTGGTAACAAGTATACATTTTTGATTCATGTACTGTTTTTTCCCTTTTTTAATTTAAAGTCAATTAATTAACATATAGTGTATTATTAGTTTCAAAGGTCGAATGCAGTGATTCATTAGTCTTAAATAATACCCAGTGTTCACTACATCACATACACTCCTTAATGTTCATCACTCAATTACCTCATCCCTCACCTGCCTCTCATTCTTAAACCTTCAGTTTGTTTCCCATGATTAAGAGTCTTTTATGCTTTGTCTCCTTCTCTGATTTTTGTCTTGTTTTTCCCTTCCTTCCCCTATGCCTTTTAGCTTTGTTGATTGTTTCCTTAGCTATGTAAAATCTTTTCATCCGGATGAAGTTCCAATAACTCATTTTCACTTTTGTTTCCTTTGCCTCTGGAGACTTGTCCATCAAGAAGTTGATATGGCCAATGTCAGAGGTTGCTGTGTTCTCCCCTAGGGTTTTGATGAATGCCTGTTTCACATTTAGGTCTTTCATCCATTTTGAGTTTATTTTTGTGTACAATATAAGAACAGTTTTCTGTATAATTTAAGAATATTGTCCAGTTTCAATTTTTGTGTATAATGTAAGAAATTTGTCCAGTTTTATTTTTCTGCATGTGGCTGTCCACTTTCCCCAATATCATTTGTTGAAGAGACTGTCTTTTTTCCATTGGGTATTATTTCCTCCTTTGTTGAAAATTAGTTGAGGGTCCATTTCTTGATCATCTATTCTGTTCCATTGATCTATGTGTCTGTTTTTGTGCCAGTACCATACTGTCTTGATGATTACAGCTTTGTAATACAGTTTTAAGTCTGGTACTGTGATGTCTCCAGCTTTGGTTATTACTTTCAACATTCTTTTGGCTGTTCTTGGTCTTTTCTGGTTGCATACACATTTTAGAATTATTTCTTCCAGCTCTGTGAAAAATATTGATGGTATTTTGATAGGGGCTGCATTGAACGTGCAGATTGCATTGGGTAGTATAGACATTATAACAATATTTGTTCTTCCAATCCAGGAGCGTGGAATATTTTCCATATCTTTGTGTCCTCTTCATTTTCTTTCATAAGTGTTCTATTGTTTTCAGCATATAGATCTTTTACCTCATTGGTCAGGCTTATTCCTAGATATCTTATGAGTTTTGGTGCAATTGTAAACGGGTTTAATTTATTGATTTTTTTCTATTGCTTCATTTTTGGTGTATATAAGTACAACAGACTTCTGTGCATTAAATTTTTATCCTGAGACTTTGGCTAATTCCTGTATCATTTCTAGCAATTTTGGGGTGGAGTCTTTTGGATTTTCTACCTAGAGTATAATTTCATCTGCCGTCAGTGGAAGTTTGACTTCTTCCTGGCTGATTTGTATATCTTTTATTTATTTTTGTTGTCTTATTGTTGAGTTTAGGAATTCTAATATGATATTGAACAACAGTGGAGAAAGTGGGCATTCCTGTCATTTTCTTGATCTTATGGGGAAAGCTCTCAGTTTTCCCCCTTAAAGAATTACATTCATTGTGGGTTTTTCATAGATGGCTTTTATGATATTGTGATATGTATGCTCTATATCCACACTGAAGAGTTTTAATCAAGGAATGATGCTTTACTTTATCAAATGATTTTTTCTACATCTATTAAGATTATTATATGGTTCTTTTCCTTCATTTATTTATGTAGTGTATCACATTGATTGATTTGTGGACATTGAACCAACCTTGTGGCCCAGGAATAAATCCCACTGGTTGTGTGAATAATCCTTTTAATGTACTGTTGGATCCTATTAGCTAATATTTTGGTTCCTCAAAAAGTTAAAAATAGAGATACACTACGACCCAGAAATTGCACTCCAGGGTATTTATCTCAAAGATACAAAGGTAGTGATACAAAAGGGCACCTGTACCTCAATGTTTATAACAGTAGCTAAACTATGGAAAGAGCCCAGATGTCCATTGCCAGATGAATGAATAAAGATATGGGGAAAATATATATATATATACACACACACATACACACACACACATATTTGCAAATGGCAGGGTTTCATTTTTATGGCTGAGTAATATTCCATTGTATATGTGTATATACATATATACATTTTATACACACATGCACACACACTATATATACACATACACACACATACCACATCTTTTTTTTAAAAGATTTTATTTATTAATTTGACAGAGAGAGATCACAAACAGGCAGAGAGGCAGGCAGAGAGAGAGGAGGAAGCAGGATCCCTGCTGAGCAGAGAGCCCGATGTGGGGCTCGATCCCAGGACCCTGAGACCATGACCTGAACCAAAGGCAGCGGCTTAACCCACTGAGCCACCCAGGTGCCCCATACCACATCTTCTTTATCCATTCACATGTTGTTGGACATCAGGGCTCATTCTGTAGTTTGGTTATTGTGGACATTGCTACTATAAACATTGAAGTGCAGGTACTCTTTCAAATTGCTATGTTTATATCTTTGTGTAAATACCTAGTAGTGCAATTGCTGGGTTGTAGGATGGCTCTAATTTTAACTTTTTAGGAACTTCAATACTATTTCACAGAGTGGCTGTACCAGTTTGAATTCCAACAACAGTGTAAGAGGGTTTCTCTTTCTCCACATTCTCACCAACATCTATTGTTTCCTGAGTTGTTCATTTCAGTCATTGTTACTGAAGTGTGAGGTTGTGTCTCATTGTGGTTTTGATTTGTATTTTACTGATTCCAACTGATGCTGAGGATTTTCATGTGTCTGTGGCCATTTATATGTCTTCTGTGGAGAAATGTCTGTCCATGTCTCCTGTCCATTTATTGACTAAATTATTTGTTTTTGGGTGTTGAGTTTGAAAAGTTCTTTATAGATTTTGGATACTAGCCCTTTATCTGACATGTCATTTGCAACTATCTCCTTCCACTCTGTAGTTTATCTTTTGGTTTTGTTTGTTTCCAAGAAATGAACATTTTTATAAATAAGATACACAAATGACCAACAGACACAGGAAAAGATACTCAACATCATTCAATGTCAGGGAAATGCAAATCAAAACCCCAATGAGATATGACCTCAGATCTTTCAGAATGGATAAAATCAACAACACAAGAAACAACAAGTGTTGGCGAGGATGTGGAGAAAGGGGAAACCCCATGAGCTGTTGCTAGGAATGCAAATTTGTACAACCACTCTGGGAAAAAAAAATATGGATGTACCTTAAAAGTTAAAATTAGAGCTACCTTATAATCCAGCAACTGTGCTACTGGGCATTTACACAAAAATACAAAAAAAAAAAAAAAAGAAAGAAAGAAAGAAAGAAAAAAAGAAAGAAAGAAAAAGAAACAACTCAAAAACACAGAACACTAATTCAAATGGGTACATGCACCTCTATACATAACAACATTATTTTCAACAGCTAAATTATGTAAGCAGCCCAAGTGTCTGTCAACCAATGAATGGATAAAGAAAATAAAGATGTCTTCTTTTTACAGTTGGTTAATATTCCATGGTATGCCATGGAAATCTTTACTTCTGCAGTGACATGGCTGGAGCCAGAGAATATAAGTCCAAATCAGAGAAATAAGCCAGTCAGAGAAAGACATATATCATATGATTCCATTCATATGTGGCATTTAATAAACAAAACAAATGAGCAAAGAAAAAAAAGAGAGAGAGAAACAACAGACTCTAAACTATTGAAAACAAAATGATCACTGTCAGAGAGAAGGTGGGTGAAATAGGTGATGGGGATTAAGGAATACACTTGCCATGATGAGAAGTGGTTGCTGCCTAAATTCCACATATCAGTGAAATCGTATTGTATTTTCCTTTCTCTTACTGATTTAATTAGCTTAGAATAATACTATCTAGCTCCATCCATATCATTGCAAAAGGGAAAGATTTCATTCTTTTTGATGGCTGAGTAATAGTCGTGTGTGTGTGTGTGTGTGTGTGTGTGTGTGTGTGACATAATTTATATAATAAATATCACTTCTTCTTTATCCTTTCATAAGTTTTTGAACATGTGGGCTGTTTTCATAATTTGGCTGTTGTAGATAATGTTGCTACAAACATCACAGTGCATGTTTTCCTTTAAATTAGTGTTTTTGTATTCTTTGGATAAATAACCAGGAATATAATTACTGTATCATTGGGTACATCTATTTTTAACTTCTTGAGGAATCTCTAATGTTTTCCAAAGTAGCTGCCCTGGGTTTGCATTCCCATTAACAGGGCAAGAAGGTTCTCATTTTTTCACATACTCACCAACACCTGTTGTTTCTTGTGCTACTGATTTTAGTCACACTGATAGCTGTGAGGTGATATGTCATTGTAGTTTTTATTTGTTCTTCCCTGATGTTCAGTGATGTTGGACATCATTTCATGTGTCTGTTTGCCATCTGGATGTTTTCTTTTACAAAAAAATTGTCTATTAATGTCTTCTGCCAAATTTAATTAGATTATTCTTTTTGGAAGCTGAGTTTTTAATGTTCTTTATGTATTTTGGATATTAACCCCTAATCAGATATGTCATTTGCCAATATCTTTTTCCATTATGTAGGATGCTTTTTAGTTTTGTTGATTTTTCTCACTTCTCTGTGCAGAAGTTTTTATTTTCATGAAGTCCCAAAAGTTTATTTTTGCTTTTCTTTCCCTTGCCTAAGGAGACATACCTAGTAAGAAATTGCTATGGCTGATGTCAATGATTTTATTGTCCATGTTTTCTTTAAGATATTTTAAAATTTTATTTATTCATTTGAAAGAGAGAGAAAGCATGAGCCAGGAGGAGAGGCAGAGGGAAAAGGAGACTCCCTGCTGAGCTGAGAGACCAAGGTGAGGCTCATTCACAGGACCTGGAGATTGCAATCTGAGCTGAAGGCATAGGCTTAACCATTTGAGCCACACAGGCTTCCCAATATGTAATATTTTTATGGTTTCAGGTCTTATAAGTAAGTCCTTAATTCATTCTTTTGTATATTGCTGTCCAGTTCAGGTGGAAGTGGTGTAAGGTCTCATTTTACAAGCAGATCAGAAAAACATCTCATTAAAACTTGCATGTTCAGGAAATGGAACACTGTCCTGAGTAAGCGTGATGAGCCTCTGCAGATAAATGACATGAAGAGTAAAGAAACCAAAACACAACAGCAGTGTATGCAGCACACACTTGAGATATTCCATCATATGCCAACCTCTGGAAACCACATGAAGTCTTCTACACAAGGGCCCATTGCTTTCAGAAGCAGAACACATGAAATAACTGACTCTTCTAACACAGAGAAGAATACAAAGACTTAGAGAAAATGAGAAGACAAAGGAATTTATCCCACATGAAAGACAGGGTAATGCAACAGCCAGAAATGTAAGTGAAATGTTATAAATAGCATGCCTGATGGAGAATTTAAATCAACGATTATAAGGATACACATCGGACTTGAGAAAGAATAGAGGACATCAGTGAGACACTTACCACAGAGATAATAGAATTAGTTAATAGGTTAAAGAGAATCAATCAGAGATAAATAATGCAATTAAAGAGATTGAAAACAAGCTTCATGACATGAAGAGCTGGCTGGAAGAAGCAGAGGAAAAGATTAGTAACCTAGAAGACAGAGTGGAAATTAATGAGGCTGAATAAAAGAGAGACAGAAGAAATATGGAATTCAAGAATAGACTTAAAGAACTCAGTGACTCCATCAAACATAATAAAATTTGAGTTAATAGGAGTCCCAGAAGAAGAGAGAGGAAGAAGGATAAAAGTTTTATCTGAGGAAATCATAGTTGAGACCTTCCCTAATCTGGGGAAGGAAACAGATATCTAGACCCAGGAGACACAGAGAATTCCCATTAAAACTAACAAAAGTAGGCCAACACCAAGATATATTGTGATTAAATTTGCAAAATATATATACTGATAAATGAAGAATCTTAAAAGCAGCAAGAGAAATGAAGTCCTTAACTTACGAGGGAAAACCCTTAAGGCTATCTGGAGATTTCTCAATACTAAGTAGGGAAACTAGAATGGAATTGCATGACCTATCAAAGTGGCTCAATGGGAAAAAATCTACAGCTGAAAATAGTGTATCCAGCAAAGTTATAATTAAGATACCACCTCACAATTTCCATTTATTCATAAAGGGTAAAATTAACAACTCCGAAAACAACAGATAATGGTGAGGATGCAGAGGGAGGGGACCACACTTACACTGCTGGTGGAAATACCCAATGGTACAGCACTCTGGTAAACAGTATGGAGGTTTCCCCAAAAGCTAAAAAATAATACTACCCCTGTGATCCATGAATTGCACTACTAAGTATTTACCCAAGGGATACCAAAATACTATTTTGAAGGGACACATGCACTTCAATGTTTATAGCAATGTTACCCAAAATAGCCAAAACAAGAAAGGAGCCCAAAGGTCCACCACCTGAGGAATGGATAAAGAGTAGGTGATATATACGTATATACAATGGAATACTACTCAGCTATTAAAAAGAAAGAAATCTTGCCATTTGCAATGATGTGGATGGAACCAGAGTGTTTTATGTTAAGTGAAATAAATCAGCCAAAGAAAGACAAATATCATATGATTTCACTCAAAAGTGAAATTTAAGAAATACAATAGTTGAACATAGAGGAATGGAATAAAAAATAAAATAAGATATAGAGGGAGGCAAACCATAAGTGACCCTTAAATATAAGCAAAAAACTGAGGTTTGCTGGAAGGGTGGAATGTAGCAGAATTGGGTGATGGGCATTAAGGAGGGCACTTGATATAGTGTGCAGTGGGTGTTATATGAAACTGATATATCACTAAATTCTATCTCTGAAACTAATACTACACTATATGTGAGCTAACTTGAATTATAAAAAGAAATCTTGAAAGAAAAAGAAAGCCATTATTTAGACTAGAAGGAGAGATAGTTTCCCATACAAACAAAAAATAAAGTAATTCAGGACCACTAAATGAGCCCTGCAAGAAATATTAAATTGGATTTGAAGTTCAAAGGAGAGACCAAAATGGCAAAGACAAGAAAGGATCAGAGAAATATCCAGTAACGATGACAAAATAAGTAGTCAAATGGCAGTAAATACCTATCTGTCAATAATTAACATTGAATGTAAATGGGTAAGGGGGCTGAATGTTCCAAAAAAGATACACTGCAACAGAAGGGATTTAAAAAAAAAAATGTCCCATCTATATTCTGCCTACAAGAAATTTATTTTAGACATAAAGACACTTCCAGGTTAAAAATGAGGGATGAAAAAGAGTTTATCATATAAATGAATGTTAAGTGAAAGTCAAAAGTAGCAATACTTATAGCAAAGAAAACTAACATTGAAAGAGACTGTAATAAGAGACAAAGAAGGACCACTGTGTAATTATACAGGAGATACAAGAAGATATGACAATTATAAATATTTGTGCACACAAAATATACAAAACTATTAATATAAATTGGAAGAACTGATTGACAATAAAGACAATAATAGCAGGAGATTTTAATGACACAATTACATCAGTAAACAGACACCCTTAAGAGAATATCAACATAGAAAAAAATGTCTTTGAATGACATACTCAGCCATATGAACTAAACAGATATCAGAAATATCTCATCCTAAGAGAAGAATACACAAAAGCTTTTTTATTTTTAATTTTTTAAATTTTTTATTTCTTTTCAGCATAACAATCTTCATTGTTTTGCACCACACCCAGTGCTCCATGCAATCCATGCCCTGTCTAATACCCAACACCTGGTTCCCCCAACCTCCCACCCCCCCTGCCCCCTTCAAATCCCTCAGATTGTTTTCAGAGTCCATAGTCTCTCATGGTACACCTCCCCTTACCAATTTCCTTCAACTCCCTTCTCCTCTCCATATGCCCTTGTCCTCTATGCTATTTGATATGCTCCACAAATAAGTGAAATCATAGGATAATTGATTCTCTCTGCCTGACTGATTTCACTTAGCATAATCTCCTCCAGTCCTGTCCATGTTGCTACAAAAGTTGGGTATTCATCCTTTCTAATGGAGGCATAATACTCCATAGTGTATATGGACCACATCTTCCTTATCCATTCGTCTGATGAAGGGCATCTTGGTTCTTTCCACAGTTTGGCGACTGTGGCCATTGCTGCTATAAACATTGGGGTACAGATGGCCCTTCTTTTCACTACATCTGTATCGTTGGGCTAAATACCCAGAAGTGCAATTGCAGGCTCATAGGAAGCTCTATCTTAATTTCATGAGGAATCTCCACACCTGTTCTCCAAAGAGGCTGCAACAACTTGCATTCCCACCAACAGTGGAAGAGGGTTCCACTTTCTCTATATCCCCTCCAGCACATGTTGTGTTTCCTATCTTGCTAATTTTGGCCATTCTAACTAGTGTACGGTGATATCTCAATGTGGTTTTAATTTGAATCTCCCTGATGGCTAGTGATGATGAACATTTTTTCATGTGTCAGCCATTTCTTTGTCTTCATTGGAGAAGTGTCTGTTCATATATTCTGCCCATTTTTTGATATGATTGTCTGTTTTGTGTGTCTTGAGTTTGCGGAGCTCTTTATAGATCCTGGATATCAACCTTTTGTCTGTACTGTCATTTGCAAATATCATTTCCCATTCCGTGGGTTGCCTCTTTGTTTTGTTGACTGTTTCTTTTGCTGTGAAGAAGCTTTTGATCTTGAGGAAGCCCCAAAAGTTCATTTTCGCTTTTGTTTCCTTTGCCTTTGGAGACATATCTTGAAAGAAGATGCTGTGGCTGATCTCGACGAGGTTATGGCCATGTTCTTCTCTAGGATTCTGATGGATTCCTGTCTCAAGTTGAGGTCTTTTACCCATTTCAAGTTTATCTTTGTGTATGGTGTAAGAGAATGGTCGAGTTCATTCTTCTACATATAACTGTCCAGTTTTTCCCAGCAAACATTTATGAGAGACTGTCTTTTTTCCACTGGATATTTTTTCCTGTTTTGTCAAAGATTAATTGCCCATGGAGATGAGGGTCCATATCTGGGCTCTCTACTCTGTTCCACTTGTCTATGTGTCTGTTTTTATGCCAGTACCATGCTGTCTTGGTGATCACAGCTTTGTAGTAAAGCTTAAAATCAGGTAACATGATGCCCCTCATTTTCTTTTTGTTTTTCAACATTTCCTTAGCAATTCAGGGTCTCTTCTGATTCCACACAAATTTAAGGATTATTTGCTCCAGCTCTTTGAAAAATACCGGTGGAATTTTGATTGGAATGGCATTAAAAGTATAGATTGCTCTAGGCAGTATAGACATTTTAACAATGTTTATTCTTCCAATCCAAGAGCATGGAATGGTCTTCTGTCTTCTTGTGTCTTCAGTTTCTTTCATGAGTGTTCTGCAGTTCCTTGAGTACAGTTCTTTTATCTCTTTGGTTAGGTGTATTCCCAGGTATCTTATGGTTCTTGGTGCTAATAAATAAATGGGATCAATTCTCTAATTTCCCTTTCTGTGTTTCATTGTTAGTGTATAAGAAAGCCACTGATTTCTGTACATAGACTTTGTATCCTGCCACGTTGCTGAGTTGCTGTATGTGTTCTAGTAGTTTGGGGGTGGAGTCTTTTGGGTTTTCCATATAAAGAATCATATCATCTATGAAGAGAGAGTGTTTGACTTTTTCATTGCCAATTTGGATACCTTTTATTTCTCTTTGTTGTCTGATTGCTGTTGCTAGGACTTCTAATACTATGTTGCACAAGAGTGGTGAGAGTGGGCATCCTTGTCACGTTCCTGATCTCAACGAGAAGGCTGCAAGCTTTCTCCCATTGAGGATGATACTTGCTTGGGTCTTTCATAGATATATTTTATGAAGTTGAGTAATATTTCCTCTATTCCTATACTTTGAAGCATTTTAATCAGGAAAGGGTGCTAGATTTTGTCAAGTGATTTTCTGCATCAATTGAAAGGACCATGTGGTTCTTCTCTATTCTCTTATTAATTTGTTCTTTCACATTGATTAATGTGTGAATGTTGAACCATCCTTGTTAGCCCACGGATGAGTCCCACCTGGTCATGGTGGATAGTCTTTTTAGTGTGCTGATGGATCCTGTTTGCTAGGGTCTTGTTGAGAATCTTAGCATCCATATTCATCAGTGATATTGGTCAGAAATTCTCCTTTTTGGTAGGGTCTTTGCCTAGTTTGGGGATCAGGATAATGCTGGTTTCATAGAAAGAGTCTGGAAGTTTTCCTTCTGCTTCAATTTTTTGAAACAGCTTCAGAAGAATAGGTGTTATTTCTTCTTTGAAAGTTGGTAGAATTCCCCAGGAAATCCATCAGGTCCTGGGATCTTGTTTTTTGGGAGGTTTTTTGATCAGTGCTTCAATCTCATTACTAGATATCAGTCTATTCAGGTTGTCAATTCCTTCCTGGTTCAAAATTTGGGAGTTTATAGTTTTCCAGAATGCATCCATTTCATCTAGGTTGCTTAGCTTATTGGCATATAACTGTTGATAATAACTTCTGATGATTGTTTCTACTTCTTTGTTGTTAGTTATGATCTCTCCCCTTTCATTCATAATTTTATTAATTTGGGCTTTCTCTCTTTTCTTTTGGATTAGTGTGGCCAATGATTTATCGATCTTATTGGTTCTTTCAAAAAACCAGCTTCTAGTTTCATTGATACGATCTACTGTATCTCTGGTTTCTACCTCATCGATCTCAGCTGTAATCTTGATTATTTCCCTTATTATGTGTGGAGTTGGTTTGATTTGTTGTTAATTCTCCAGTTCTTTAAGGTATAGAGAGAGCTGGTGTATTCTGGATTTTTCCATTTTTTGAGGGGGGTTTGGATGGCTATTTATTTCACCCTGTGGACCGCCCTTGCTGTATCCCACAGGTTTTGGACCAAAGTGTCTCCATTCTCATTGGCTTCCATGATTGTTTCAGTTCTTCTTTGATCTCCTGGTTGATCCAAGCATCTTAAGCAAGGTGGTCTATAGCTTCCAGGTGTTTGAGTTCCTTCCAAACTTTTCCTTGTGTTTGAGCTCCAGTTTCATAGCATTGTGATCTGAGAATGTGCAGGGAATAATCTCAGTCTTTTGGTATCGGTTTGAATCCTGATTTGTGATCCAGTATGTGGTGTATTCTGGACAAGGTTCCATGTGCACTTGAGAAGAATGAGTTATCTGTTGTTTTTAGGGTCGAATATTCTGTATATATCTATGAGTTCCATCTGGTCCAATGTGTCATTAAATGCTCTTGTTTCTTTATTGATTTTATGTTTCGATGATCTGTCTACTTCTGAGAGAGGCATGTTAAGATCTCCTACTGTTAATGTATTCATATCAATATGATTCTTTATCTTTATTAACAGTTTTCTTATGTAATTGGCTGCTCCCATATTGGGGGCATAGATATTTACAATTTGTTAGATCATCTTGGTGGATAGTCCCTTTAAGGATGATGTAGTGTTCTGTATCTCTGACTACCGCCTTTAGTTTAAAATCTAATTTATCTTATAGGAGAATTGCTACCCCAGCCTACTTTTGAGGCCCATTGTCATCAAAGATGCTTCTCCATCCCTTCACTTTCAGTTAGGGTGTACTTTAGGTTGAAAATGGGTCTCTTGTAGACAATATATGGATGGATCCTGTCGTTTTATTCAATCTGCAACCTTGTGTCATTTTATGGGCACATTTAGGCCATTCACATTGAGAGTGATTATTGATAGTTACGTTTTTATGGACATTATGTTACCTTTGAAGTCTTCCTTTCTGTAGATTGTCTCTATATTTCTGTTCAATGCTATTCTTAAAATTTTTCCTCTTTTTTAGAATCCCACTTAATATTTTCTGCAGTGTCAGTTTTGTGGTTGCATAGTCTTTTAAGCCTTGCCGATCTTGGAAACTCTTTATCTCTCCATCCATTTTGAATGTCAGCCTTGCTGGATAAAGTATTCTTGGCTACATTTTCTTCTCATTTAGTGCCCTGAATATATCTTGCCAGCCCCTTCTGGCTTGCCAGGTTTCTGTGGACAGGTCTGTTGTTATTCTGATGGGCTTTCCTCTGTAAGTAAGGAGCCTCTTTGTCCTAGCAGCTTTCAAGAGATTGTGTCTACAATTATGATTCCTCAATTTGACTATCAGGTGTCTTGATTTTTTTTTTTGAATCTATAATCTTGGGAGGAGACCATACTGCCTCTCATAAATGTACGCTGGTTCCACTCACGGGATTGGGAAAATTTTCACGAAGAACTTGTTCCACTATATCTTCCAGACTTCTTTCTTTCTCCTCCCCTTCAGGGATTCCAATAATTCTGACGTTGGAATGTTTCATGGCATCATTTATTTCCCTGATTCTGTTTTCATGGCTTCTAAGCTGTTTGTTCCAGGCTTCCTCCTGATCCTTTTTCTCTGTTTGTCCTCCAGATCACTAATTCTTTCTTTCTGTCTCAGTCACCTAGCTTTTAGAGAATTAGATTAGATTGGAACTCATTGAGAGCATTGTGAACCTCATCCCTGGTGGCTTTCAGTTCTGCCTTAACATTATGAACATCATCCCTAGTCACTTTCAGATCTGCCCAACCAATCCCTTTTGGTCATCCATGGCTTTCTCCAACCTAGCTATTGCCTGGATAATTGTTAGCCTGAATTATCTTTCTGACATATTGTCTATGTTGATATCCATTAGCTCTGTTGCAGAAGGTCCCTCCTCTGTATTTTTCTTCTGTTGGGCCATTCCTCCTCTCCTAGTCCATTTTGGTGAGAGATGACTGAACAGATGTAGCTGAATGTGTTGACCGTGGTGCACTCAAGATGCACCCTGGAACTCTTCTGAGAAATCAGTATTCCCCACTGAAATGAGAGAAAAAAAGATGAGAAAAAATGAGAGTGAGAGAGAGGAAAAGAAAGGAAGATAGAAAGAGGAAGGCCCAGCCCAAATGGGCCCCAAGGTAAGATTATGAAGTAGACAAATAAAATCAGACAAACAGAAAGACCAATAAAAGTATATGACAAGAGACAAAAATATATCTATCTAGATAGGTAGATAGATATCTATATAGGTAGATAGATAGATAGATGATAGATAGATAGATATGTAAATAATGGAAGAAACTCTTCAAAAAGAACACCAAGTATAAGATTTATATACTATCAGGACAAAAACAAAAACACAGAAACACTAGTGGTAGAAAAAGATGGGATAGTGGTTATATATTCTCAGTGTGGGCGAGGAACTTTGTTTTGATTCTTCTTGGACGTATCTTGATATTTTTGTTAATGGTCTCAACTTTCCTAAGATAAAGGAGGTTTAAAATTTGGTTTACCTATAGGGGTAGGTATATTGATTGGGGAAAGGGGATTACCTTGAAGTTTAACTCTATATGAATATTAGTGAATAAAAATAAAAAAAGAATAAACTAGACTAAAGTAAACTAAAATTTAAAAAAAATTAAAAACTAGAAAGGCAAAAGAAAAACACTGGTGTATGTATCAAAAATTTCAGGTTAGAAGGTTATTATGGAATTTGATGTACTGTACATCTCACTGTGATGGTAAATAGGTTAACAAATTATCTATATATATATATATAAAATGAACCAGAATAGTGGGAACGAGTTAAAAATAAAAGTTGTCCTTTGAAGTAGTGGTTGTTGTTCTCTTGTAGTCTTCTTTTTTTTTTTTTTTAATTTCCTGGTTGGTTTTCTGGGGGAGGGGTCTGCCATGTGTGTTTTCAGTAAGTGATGTTCCCTGAGTTAAGACCTCCCGTCCCCCCTCAAGGAGGTGGGCTCTGAGGAAACCAGTTTTTTTCAGGCTTTTGTTCTCTGGAGGTTTTTATGTCTGTTCACTTTTTTTCCTCTGGCCTTTACCACTTTTGATGTTTTTGTTTTTGTTTTTTTTTTTTTTGTAGGTTTAGAGGAAAGCAAACTGCACCCCGACCTCTCTCTCTGAGAGAAGCCTCAGTCTGCTCCCCTGTGGGTGCTGCAGATTGCATATAAATTCCCCCTTGGCTGCTGGCAGAACAGGTTCCGAGTCGCTATCCCTGGGACAAGGATCTTCTGCTTGTACCCAAAACCATGGCAGCAGTGGCTGTCTGAGTAGCTCCAGACCACCAGAGAGGTTCCAAGCAGTGATCGCACATTGAGATTTTCCTGCTGGCCTAAGCTGGGAGTGCCTGGTCTTTCTGGGTCTAAGAGCGCTGCACTTGTACGCACCTCTCTCAGGCGAGGGTGTGGGTCATGCACGTCTCAGGCTTTGATAGAATGGCGTGGGTCTAAGAGCGCCAGATTGGGCCTTGGCACACCTCTCTCATGGGAGGGTGAGGGGCGCTTGCATTTCAGGCTCTGTTAGCACAGCTCGGCATTGTGCCATCTGGCGAGGCTCCCAGCCCCTCAGAGTAGCCAGATCCCACACATTCTCAGGCGCGCTCGCAGCTCAGGGACCAAGACCTGGTTTCTCTGCCACACTCTCTCTGGCTCAGCGCCAGGAGAGGCTATCCTGGGTCTGAGGCCTTAAGCTCCATCCCTAGCCACCCTGATTCCCACAATTTTCCTCCTGAAATCCTTTGCTTTTTTTGAGTGTTTTCAACCAGTCTCCAAGTTAATGCTGGTCCCCAGATGCAGGGCACTCTCGTATTAGGGGTATTACATTGCAATCAGTTGCCTCTGATGGCTCCCTCTCCCTTTTGTTTATCTTCTGATATCAGTCCGACATTCCCACTCCACTTTACCTGCCTACTGGTGTCGCCTGCCCCTGTAGAGATCCAGACGTCTGTAATTCTGATCTCAGGCTGATATCATGGGTGATCAGAGTTCTTTGGTAGGTAATCAGCTCACTTTATGGTACAGGTTGAAACAGCATCTCCTCCTACTTCCCCGCCATCTTGTCTCCTCTTGAATATACATAATTTTCAAATACACATGGGACTTTCTCCAGAGGAGATCGCATATTCAGTCACAAGTCATGCCTCAACAAATACAAAAAAGACTGAAATCATACATACCATGCAACTTTTTTGAGCACAGTTACTATGAAACTCCAATTCAAGGCACAAGAAAAAATTTGGAAAGACCACAAATGCATGGAGGTTAGATATGTTACTAAGCAACGAATATGTCAACTAGGAAACCAAGGAAGAAATTTAAAAAGTACATGACAACAACAACAACAAAATGAAAACACAATGGTCCAAACATCTGGGATATAGCAAAAACAGTACTAAGAGAGAAGTGTATAGCAATATCAGCCTACATCAAGAAGCAAGAAAAATCTCAAATAAACAATCTAACCCTACACGTAAAGGAGCTAGAAAAAGAACAATAAATGAAGTATATGGGGTGCCTGGGTGACTCAAACATTAACCATCTGCCTTTGGCTCAGGTCATGATTCCAGGGTCCTGTGATCAAGCCCTGAATTGGGATCCCTGCTTCGTGGGAAGCCTGCCTCTCTCTCTCTCTCTCTCTCTCTCTCCTCCTGCTTGTGTTCCCTTCCTCGCTGTGTCTCTCTCTGTAAAATAAATAGAATCTTTTGGAGATGAGGGAAATTGGAAGGGGAGTTGAACCATGAGAGACTATGGACTCTGAAAAACAACCTGAGGGTTTTGAAGGGACAGGGTGGGAGGTTGGGGGAACCAGGAGGTGGGTGTTGGGGAGGGCACATATTGCATGGAACACTGGGTGTGGTGCAAAAACAACGAATACTGTTACACTGAAAAGAAATAAAGAAAAAAAAAGATTAGGAAAAAAATGCAATAAATGCATAAAGTCAGCAGAAGGAAGAAAATAATAAAGATTAGAGCAGAAATAAATGATATAAACACTAAAAAATACAACAGACCAATGAAACAGGAAATGGTTCTTTGAAAAAAAATTAATGAAATTGATAAACTTCTAGACTGAATTATGAAAAAGAAATAAAGAAAATCTCAAATAAATAAAATCACAAATTTGAAAAGACAAATAACCAACATCATAGAAATACAAATAATTGTATTTGTATTCAATTATTATAATTGAATGTTATGAAAAACTATATGCTAACAAATTGGAAAATCTTGAAGAAATAGATAAATTCCTATAAAAATATAAACTACTAAAACTGAAACAGAACGAAAAAGAAAACTTCCAGACCAAGAACCAGCAAAGAAATTGAATCAGTAATCAAAAATCCCAACAAACAAAAGTCCAGAGATAAATGGCTTCACAGGAGAATTATACCAAACACTTAAAGAATAGTTAATACCTAGTCTTCTCAAATGGTTTCAGAAAATAAAGAAAGGAGGATAACTTCTAAAATCATTCTATGAGGTCAGCATTACCCAGATTCCAAAACCAGATAAAGACTCCATTAAAAAGAGAATTATAGGTTCATATTCTTGAGGAACATGGATGCAAAAATTCTCAATAAAATGCTACCAAACCAAACCTGGTTTTTCTCAATACACATTTAAAAGTTTTTAAATTGTTTCATATCTGGTCAAGTTGAGATTTTTAAGAACCTTACTTTTAATTTGTAATAGAAGTTTGCAAATTGATTTTTTTTTTCAAAAAAGGCAACAAACGACAAGCACCTGTTAATAAATGTCTTAAATAATAATAATAGTAATAATGATAATAAAACTACCACACCGAATCCACTGAAATATTGAAAATATCATTCACCATAATCAAATGGGATTTATTCCTGTGTTGCAAATGTGGTTCAACATTCATGAGTTTTACATTTATCTCTGTGCTCACCACATTAATAAAAACAAAAAGGATAAGAACCATATGACCATTTCCATAGATGCAAAGAAAACATGTGACAAACTACAGCATAGATTCATGATAAAAAGCCCTCTGCAAAGTAGGTTTAGAAGGAACACACCTTAACATAACAAAAACCATCTGTGAAAAACCAACAGCGACTATCATCCTCAATGAGGAAAAACAGATCTTTCTTCTGTCATCAGGAGAAAGACAAGGATATCCACTGTCATCACTGTTTGTTTTGTTTTTTTTTTTTTAACATAGTATTGGATGTCCTAGCCACAGTAGTAGGAAAACAAAAAGAAATGAAAGGCATCCCAATAGGCATGAAAGAAAAAAAAGTTTTCACTATTTTCAGAACACATGATAATATTCATAGGAATCCCAAAGACTCCATCAAAAAAACTACTAGAGCTGAAACATGAGTTTGGTACAGTTTCAGGATACAAAGTCAATGTACAGAAATCTGTTGCTTTTCTGTATGCCAGTAATGAAGCAACCAAAAGTCAAATCAAGAGATAAATCCCATTAACAATTGCATCAAAAACCATATGATGCCTAGGAATAAACCTAACCAAAGAGGGGAAAGATCTCTACTCTGAAAACTGTAAAAACACTAATGAAAGAAATCAAAGATGATACAGAGAAATAGGCATTCCATGCTCATGGATTGACAGAACAAATATCATTAAAAATGTCGATACTATCCAAGGCAATCTACACAGTTCAGGCCAAACCTATCAAAATACCAACATGAAAAAATGTTCATCATCATTAGCCATCAGGGAGATTCAAATTAAAACCACATTGAGATATCACCTTACACCAGTTAGAATGGTCAAAATTAACAAGACAGTAAACAACAAGTGTTGGAGAGGATGTGGAGAAAAGGGAACCTTCTTACACTGTTGGTGGGAAGGCAAGTTGGTGTAGTCACTTTGGAAAACTGTGGAGATTCCTTAAGAAATTAAACATAGAGGGGCTCTTGGCTGGCTCAATGGGTTAAGCCTCTGCCTTTGGCTTAGGACCCTGATCTCAGGGTCCTAGGATCGAGCCCCACATTGGGCTTTCTGCTCAGCAGGGAGCTTGCTTCCTCCTCTCTCTCTCTGCCTGCCTCTCTGCCTACTTGTGGTCTCTCTCTGTGTCAAATAAAAAAAATAAAATCTTAACAACAAAAAACATTAAAATAGAGCTACCCTATGACCTTGCAATTGCACTAGTGGATATTTACCACAAAGATACAGATGTAGTGAAAAGAAGGGCCATATGTACCCCAATTTTCATAGCAGCAATGGTCACAGTTGTCAAACTGGAAAGAATGAAGATGCCTTTCAACAGATGAATGGATAAAGAAGCTATGGTACATATATACAAGGGAATATTATGCCTCCATCAGAAAGAATGAATACCCAACTTTTGTATCAACATGGACAGGACTGGAGATTATGCTGAGTGAAATAAGCCAAGTAGAGAGATTCAATTATCACGGTTTCACTTACTTGTGGAACATAAGGAATAACACTGAGGACACTGGGAGAAGGAGGAGAAAGGAGCTGGAAATCAGAGGGGTAGATGAACCATGAGAGACTGTGGACTCTGAGAAATGAACTGAGGGTTTTGGAGGGGAGGAGGGGTGGGGGGTTGAGTGAGCCAGGTGTTGGGTATTAAGGAGGACACATATTGCTAGGTGTGATGCATAAATAATGAATCTTCAAACACTGAAAAAATAAAATAAAGTTTAAAAATAAACATTTTTCACAGAGCTAGAACAAGCCATCTTGAAAGTTGGATTTCAACCACAAAAGACTCCAAATTGCCAAAGCAACCTTGAAAAGAAAACAAAGCTGGAAGCATCACAATTTTGTTCTTCAAGCTATATTACAAAGTTTTAATGATCAAAACAGTATGGTACTGTCATAAAATAAACAAATCGATCAGTGGAACAGAGTAGAGAACCCAGAAATGGACTCAAAGGTACACATGGTTAAATAATCTTTGACAAAGAAGGAAAGAATACCCCATGTAAAAAAGACAGCCTTTTCAACTAATGGCATCGAGAAACCCGGAATGCAAATTACAGAATGAAACTGGGCCACTTTCTTATAACATACAGAAAAATAATTTCAGAGTGGATCAAAGACATAAATGTGAGACAGGAAATCATCAAAATCCTGGAGGAAAACACATGACGTCAGCCATAGCAACTTCTTCGTAGCTATGCCCACTGAGGCAGGGAAAACTACCAAAAATCACTGTTGGGACTTCATCAAATAAAAAGTTTGTATGCAGCAAAGGAAACAACCAACGAAACTAAAAGACAATCTACTGAATGGAAGATATTTGCAAACGACATCTGATACTGGGTTCATATCCAAAATTTATAAATAATTTATAAAATCAGCACCACCAAAATTAATAATCCAATTAAAATATGGGCATTTTTCCAAAGAAGACATCCAGATGGTGAACAGACACATGAAAAGATGCTCAATATCACTGATCATCAGGGAATTGCAAATCAAATCTATGATGAGATACCACCTCACACCTGTCAAAATGGCTAAAATTAACAACACAAGAAACAAGAAGTTGTGGTGAGGATGTAAAGAAAGGGGAACCCCCTTGTTTTCTTGGTAGAAAGGGAAAGTGGTATAGCTACTTTGGGAAAGTGTATGGAGAGTCTTCAAAAAGTTAAGGAGAGGGTTGCCTGAGTGGCTCAGTGGGTTAAAGCCTCTGCCTTCAGCTCAGGTCATAATCCCAAGGTCCTGGGATCAAGCCCCACATCGGGCTCTCTGCTCAATAGAGAGCCTGCTTCCTCCTCTCTCTGCCTGCCTCTCTGCCTACTTGTGATCTTTGTCTGTCAAATATATAAATAAAATCTTTTTAAAAAGTTAAGGAGAGAACTATCCTATAATTAATCAATCACACTACTAAGTATTTACCCAAATAATACAAAAATAATAATTCAAAGGGATACATGTATCCTGATATTTATATCAACATTATCCACAATAACCAGATTATGGAAATGGCCCTTGTCCATTATCGATAAATGTATAAAGAAGATATATATCTTTGCCATAAAAATATATATCTTCTTCATACATCCATCAGGGAATGGGCGCTTGGGCTGTTTCCATAATTATGGATGGATATACCTATAATGGAATATTATTCAGCCATAAATATGAATGAAATCTTACCACTTGCAGAGACACAAAAACAGTTAGAGAGAAATTATGGTAAGTAAATTATGTCAACCAAAGAAAAACAAATACCATGTGATTACACTCATATTTGGAATTTAAGAAACAAAACTGAGCAAGGAGTAGAGAGAGAGAGGCAATCCAAGAAACACACTTTCAATTATAGAAAACATATTGATGGTTACTAGATGGGAGGGAGTGGGGGATGTGTTTAAATAGGTGATGGACATTAAGGACTGCATTTGTGATGAGCACAGGGTGTTATATGGACTTCTTGAATCACTATACAGTACACCTGAAACTAATATTTCATTGCACGGTAACTGGAATTTTTTTTTCAGTGTCCCAAAATTCATTGTTTATGCCCCACACCCAGTGCTCCATGAAATACGTGCCCTCCTTAATACCTACCACCAGGCACACCCAACCCTCACTCTCCTCCCCTCCAAAACCCTCAGTTTGTTTCTCAGAGTCCACTGTCTCTTATGGATTATCTCTCTCTCCAATTCCCCAAATTCACTTTTCCTTTCTTTCTAGTGTCCTCCATGTTATCCCTTATGCTCCACAAGTAAGTGAAACCATATGGTAATTGACTCTGCTTGACTTATTTCACTCAGCATAATCTCCTCCAGTCCCATCCATGTTGATAAAAAAGTTGGGTATTCGTCCTTTCTGAAGGAGGGGTAATATCATTGTATACATGGGCTATATCTTCTTTATCGATTCATCTCTTGAAGGACATCTTGAGTCTTTCCACAGTTTGGCGACTGTATTTTTTTATTTTGCAACATTTCCTTAGCGATTCAGGGTCTTTTCTGGTTCCACACAAATTTTAGAATTGTTTGTTCCAGCACTTTGAAAAACGCCAGTGGAATTTTGATCAGGGATGGCATTGAAAGTATAGATTGCTCTGGGCAGTATAGACATTTTAACAATGCTTCTGATCCATGAGCATGGAATGCTCTCCCATCTTTTTGTGTCTTCTTCAATTTCTTTCAGGAGTGTTCTGTAGTTCCTCGAGTACAGATCCCTTACCTCTTTGGTTAGTTTATTCCCAGGTATGTTATGTTTCTTGGTGCTACAGTAAATGGAATAGATTCTCTAATTCCCCTTTCTATATTTTCATTTTTAGGGTATAAGAAAGCAACTGATTTCTCTATGTTGATTTTGTATCCTGCCACATTACTGAATTGCTATATAGGTTCTAGTATTTTGAGGGTGGAGTCTTTTGAGTTTTCCATATAAAGTATCATGTCATCTTTGAAGAGAGATAGTTTGACTTCTTCTTTTCTAATTTGAATTTATTTTATTTCTTTTTGCTGTCTTATTGCTGTTGCTAGGACTTCTAGCACTATGTTGAACAATGATGGCAAGAATGGATAGACATCCTTGTTGTGCTCCTGATATCAAAGGGAAGGCTGTCAGCTTTTCCCCATTGAAAATGATATTTGCTGTGGGTTTTTCATAGATTTTATGAAGTTGAGGAATGTTCCCTCTATCCCTATACTTTGAAGTGTTTTAAACAAGAACAGATGCTGTATCTTGTCACATGCTTTTTCTTCACTAATTGAGAAGACCATGTGATTCTTCTCTCTTCTCTTATTTACTTGTTCTATCACTTTGATTGATTTGCGAATGTTGAAACATGCTTGCATACCTGGGGTAAATCCCACCTGGTCACAGCGGATGATCTTTTTAATGTGCTGTTGGATCCTATTAGCGAGGATCTTGTTGAGAATCTTGGCATCCACATTCATCAGTGGAATTGGTCTGAAAAATCTCCTTTTGGATGGCTCTTTGCCTGGTTTGGGGATTAGGGTAATGCTGGCTTCATAAAAAGAGTCTGTAAGTCTTCCTTCTGTTTTTATTTTTTGAAACATCTTCAGGATAATAGATATTATTTCTTCTTTGAATGTTTGTTAAAATTCTCCAGGCAATCTGTAAGGTCCTGGGCTCTTGCTTCTTGGGAGGTTTTTGATCACTGCTTCAATCTCATTACTAGATACTGGTCTATTCAGTTTGTCAATTTCTTCTTCATTCAGTTTTGGATGTTTCTAGGTTTCTAGGAATGCATCCATTTCATCTAGGTTGCTTGGCTTACTGGCATATAATTATTGATAATAATTTCTGATGATTGTTTCTATTTCCTGGGTGTTAGTCATGATATCTCCCCTTTCACTCACAATTTTATTAATTTGGGTCCTCTCTCTTTTATTTTGGATGAGTTTGGTCAGTGGTTTATCAATATTATTGACTCTTTCAAAAAACCAGCTTCATTTTTTGATTGTTTTGTGTTTTAATTGTTGTTTTATTGATGTGTTCTACTGAGTCTCTAGTTTCTCTCTCATTGATCTCTGTCTAATCTTGATTTTTTTCCCTTCTTGTGTGTGGGGTTAGCTTAATTTGTTGTTGATTTTCCAGTTCTTTAAGGTATAAAGATTGCTGGTTTATTCTATATGTTTCACCTTTTTTTCAGTGAGGCTTTGATGGCTATGTCTTCCCCCCTTAGGACCTACTTAGCCATATCCCATAGGTTTTGGACTTATGTGTCTTCAATATCATTGGTTTCCATGTATTGTTTAAGTTCTTCTTGATTTCCTGGTTGATCCAAACATTCTTGAGGATGGTGGTGGTCTTTAACTTCCAAGTGTTTGAATTCCTTCCAAACTTTTTCTTGTGGTTGAGTTCCAGTTTCAAAGCTTTGTGGTCTGAGAATAGGCAGAGAATAATCAATCAATCTTTGGTATCAGTTGAGCCCTGATTTGTGACCCGGTTGGTGGTCTATTCTGGAGAAAGTTCCATGTGCACTGGAGAAGAATGAGTATTCTGTTTTTTTTTCAGGGTGGAATGTTCTGTATATATCTATGCGGTCCATCTGGTCCAATGTGTCATTCAATGCTCTTGTTTCTTTATTGATTTTCTGCTTGGATGATCTGTCTCTTACTGAGAGAGGCATGTTAAGATCCCCAACTATTAATGTATTCATATCAATATGACTCTTTATCTTAATTAACAGTTGTCTTACATAGTTGGCTGCTCCCATATTGGGGGCATTAATATTTACAATTGTTAGATCTTCTTGGCGGATATACCTTCTGAGAATGTTGTAGTGACCTTCTTTATCTCTGACTACAGTCTTTAGTTTAAAATCTAATTTATCTGATATGAGAATCACTATCCCAGCTTTCTATTCAGGCCTGTTGGCATAAAAGATGTTTCTTCATCCCTTCATTTTAAGTCTGGATGTATGTTTAGGTTCCAGACGGGTCTCTTGTAAACAGCCTATGGATGGGCCCTGTCGTTTTATCCAATCTGCAACCCTGTGTCAGTTTATAGGTGTGTTTAGGCCATTCGGGTTGAGAGTGATTTTTGAAAGATAATTTTTTATTGACATCATGTTGCCTGTGAAGTCCATGTTTCTACAGATTGTCTCCATAAATTTTTGTTCTATGTCACTCTGGGGTTCTTTATTCTTTTATAGAGCCCCCCTTATTATTTATTATAGTGCCAGCTTGGTGGTCACATCCTCTTTTAAACCTTGCTGGTCTTGGAAGCTCTTTATCTCTCCATCCATTTTTAATGTCAACCTTGCTGGATAAAGTATCCTTGGCTGCATGTTCTTCTCATTTGGTGCCCTGAATATATCTTGCCTGCACTTTCTGGCTTGCCAGGTTTCTCTGGACAGGTCTGACAGTATTCTCATGGACCTTCCTCTGTACCTAAGGAATCTTTTCCCCCTAGTTGCCCTCAGAAGCTCTTGTCTAAAGTTATGATTTGTCAGTCTCACAATCAAGTGCCTTGAGGTCTTTCTAGTTTTGTTGGTCTTGGGGGGTGTTCTTTCTGCCTCTAGGACATGAACACTGGCTCCATTCCCGAGATTGGGAAAATTTTCACGCAGAATTTGTTCAACTATATCTTCTAGTATTCTCTCTTTCTCCACCCCCCACAGGGATCCCAATAATTCTGACATTGGAATGTGTCATGGCATCATTTATTTCCTTAATTCTGTTTTCATGACTTCTAAGTTATTTCTTCTATGCCTCCTCCTGATCCTTTTTCTCTATCAGTTTGTCCTCTAGATCACTAATTCTATCTTCTGTCTCAGTTGCCCTAGCTGTTAGAGTATTTTGATTCAATTGGATCTCATTAATAGTATTTTTAACTTCTTCCCAGGTGGCTTTCACTTCTGCCCTTAGAGATTATATATTGTCACTAATTGCTTTCTCTAACCTAGCGATTGCATGGATAATTGTTGCCCTGAATTCCCTTTCCAACATACAGTTTATATCCATACCCAATAGTTCTTATGGAGAGGGCACAGTCTCTGATTTTTTCCTCTGTTGGGTGTTCCTCCTCTTACTGATTTTGGTGAGAGGTTGTTGAGGGGATGTGTAGCTGAATATATCAGCTGTGATCCAGGCAAGGTGCACCCTGGAATGCTTCTGAGCATTTGGATGTCACCACCAAAAAGAAAGAAAAAAGAAAAAATAGAGAGAGGAAGAGAGAGATAGATAAAAGAGAATACCAAGCCTGACAGAACCCCAAAAGTAAGATTTTATAAGGTATACAAACAAACACGAACAAATAAAAAGACCAAAATGTACATGACAAGAAAAAAAAAAAAAAAAGAACCCAGCCAAAATGAATCCCAAGGATGATATTTACATAATACCAGAACAAAAATAAATACACAGAAACACTGATGGAGGAAAAATATGGGAGGATGGTAATAAATCTTTGATGTGGGCAAGGAAGGTTATTCTGATTCTTCCTGGGTATATCTTGATATCTTTGTTAAAGGACTCAACTTTCCAGAGATAAAGGGAGATTAAAACTGGTTTATATACAGGGGTAGTATTGATTATGGAAAGATGATTACCTTGAAGTTTATATCTATATGTATATTTAAAAAAAAGAAAATAAAAAGAAAAAACACAGGTATATATGTATCAAAAAGGTTCAAGTTAAAAGGCTATTTTGGAATATGTTGTATCAAACCTCTAGTTGTAATGGTTAGTAGGTTAAAAAAAATAAAAAGAACAAGAATAGTGAGGACAAATTACAAATAAAAGTTGCATCTTTTAGGTTTTAGGGCAATACTGGGAGCTTAATATATTGTTTTCCCCTTATGTTGGGGTTTCGCATTTTTAGGGGGACCCTATGGTGGATGTCCTCTCATTCTTTTGCCTTGCTTTCTGAGGGGAGGGGCCTGTCAAGTTGTTTTTCAGTCAGTCTTGCTTGGATTGGGTCCTCCTTTCTGGTATCAATGGGCTGGGCTCTGTGGAAACTGTTTTTTCAGGCTTTTGTTCTCTGGAGGTTTTTGTCCTTGGGTGCTTTTCATGGCTTTTTGCAGGGTTTTGGAGGTTTAGTGGAAAGTGAACTGCACCCAGACCTCCGCCTCAGAGAGAAGTCTCAGTCTGCTCCCCTCTGGGTGGTCCAGAACACACAGACTCCCCCTCTGCAAACTCCACTGAACTGTGCAACCTCCCACAGGCAGTGTATATCCCCAGCCACCATCTCAGGCATCGCCGGAAGCACCCGCTTGTCTCTGCACCCCCATGCCACTAAAACTGCAAGTGATATTGGTCCACGGAGCCCGCTTATGGTGGCTTCCTTTTTCAGGACTACTATCTAAGGTCCAGACCTCACAGTTGCACAGGTCGCTGCCAAAGGATCCTGACCAGAGATCATGCTGAGTTCCTTCTGCCCCAGGCTGGGAGAGTCCAAACCCTTGGCCAATCCTAGAGACTGTGGGCTAGCACCCCCATCAAGCTTTCTCAGGCATGGGGGTGGGGAGTGGGTCAGACCTTGGTCACGCAGTGTGCTTAGAGCACAAAATGGTGTAGTTCTAGAGAGTACAGGCTGGTGCTGTCATCAGATTCCCTCATGTGGGGGTGAGAGTGTGCCCAATTGTGCAATGGTGCAAGCCTTGCAAACCTGGGGGCTCAGGGACCAGGACTTGGAGGTTCTGCTGTTCTCTTTCTGGCCCAGGTGTTCTCCAGAGGTGTCCGTCCTGGGTCCGTGGGCTTAGGCCAGTTTCCTGTGACTGCCCAATTCCACCAGTTGACCCTTAAGATCTTCTGCTCTTTTTGAGTGCTTTCAACCAGACTCTAAGTTAATGCTGCTCCCAAGCACAGGGCACTTTTGTATTGTTAGGTCCGTGATCAAAGGAGCAAGACTGATACAAAGTGAAGGTCAAGCAAAGCTTTATTTTGCACCAAGCATTGAGAATCAAACTGATCAGTTGGGGCTGCCTCTTATAGAGAGAGTGATGACCCCCAGTTTCACAGACTAACTTTTATAGAGCAAAAGTTATGTGGTTGAGCCTGGCCACACACAGGTGGCCAATAAGATTGCAACACACAGAGCAAGCTGCACAGTCATGCTAGGTCACAAGCAGGTGGCCAATTGAATTACAATTCACCCCATAGTAGCTATTTGAACTAGTCTATCACCTTGGTCAGAATTGGCACCCAAAATGTGGGGCCCACATTCTTTGGTAGTTAGGGAGATAGTATGCACGCTCCACTGATTGGATGTCTCCACATGGCCTGACTCATCCTTGTAATTTGGGCTTTGTTATTGGGGACTGGTCGACCATATTTTACTAGTTTCTGGGACTTGCTTTTAAGTAAGTTCCCCTGGTGGGGGCAGGGTTAGTTTAAGTTATACTGCATAAACAACAAAATGGCTGTTCAACTGAGATGGAGCCACTCTGGCTAAATAGGCCCTTACAGTATTGGGCTATTATTGGGGTATTCCAATGTGTCACTTCTGTTGGCTCCCTCTTCCTTCTGTTTATCCTCCAATATAAGTCCAAGTGTTTCCACTCAGCTTTACCTCTCCAATGGTGTCTCCTGCCCCCACTGAGATCGAGAAGTGTATAATCCTACATCTCAGGCAGATTTCATGGGTGTTCAGAGTGTTCTGGCAGATAATTAGCTCACTTTAGGGCACCAGTTGGAACAGAGTCTCCTACTTCTCCACTTACCATCTTGCCCCTCCTCCTCCTTTTGCTCTTTTTGAGTGCTTTTATCCAGACTCTAAGTTAATGTTGGTCCCCAAGCACAGGGCACTTTTGTTTTGGGATATTAATTTCCAGTGAGTCACTTCTGGTTCCTCCCTCCCCCTTCTGTTTATCCTTCCATATTAGTCCAGGCATTACTACTCTGCTTTACCTCTCCACTGATGTCTTCTGCCCCTGTAGAGATCCAAAAGTTCATAATCTTAAACATCTCAGGCTGATTTCATGGGTATTCAGAGTGTTCTGGTAGATATTTAGCTCACTTAAGGGAACCTGTTGAAACAGGGTCTCCTACTTCTCCACCATCTTGCCCCTCCCTCAGTAACTGGAATTTAAATAAAAACTTAACAAATAATGAAATACCTAGGCATAAACAACAAAGAAGCTGAAAAACCTGTGTTCCAAGAACCATAAAACACTGATAGAAGAAATTGAAGATGACACCAACAAATTCAATGGTATTCTGTGCTCGTGAATTGGAAGAACAGATATTGTTAAAATATCCTTACTACTCAAAGCAATCTACAAATTTAATGCAATATTTATAAAAATACAAACTATATTTTTCACAGAACTAGAACACATAATCCTAGTAATAGTATGGAAACACAAAAGACCCAAAATAGCCAAAGCAATCTTGAAAAAGAACAAAACTGAAGGTATCACAATCCCAGATTTCATGTTATACTACAAAGCTATAGTAATTAATACAGGAAGGTAGTAGTTCATAAATACACAAATAAACCAATAGAATAGAATAAAGATCCCAGAAACAAACCTACAATTATGTGGGCAATTAATCTTCAACATAGGAGGCAAGAATGTACAATGGAGAGAAGACCGTCTTTTTAACAAATGATGCTGAGAAAACTTGACAGCTATATACAAAGGAATGAAACTGGACCTTTTTTGCACAATACACGAAAATAAACTCGAAATGATTTAAAGGTAGATATAAGATATGAAACCATAAAACTCCTAGAAAAGAAAACATGGACAGTATGTTTTTTGCATCAATCATAGAAACATTTTTAAGATATATTTCCTGAAGCAAGGAAACAAGGGTAAAAATAAATTGTTGGGACTACACCAAAATAAAAACCTTTTGTACATTCAAGGAAACCATCAACCAAAAAACAAGGCAATATAGTGAATGAGAAAAGATATTTGCAAATTATATATCTAATCAGGAGTTAATATCCAAAATACATAAAGAAGTTATATAACTCAACATAAAAAAAGCAAATAAAACAAATAATCTGATTTTAAAGTGGGCAGATGACCTGAATGTACATTTCTCCAAGGAAGACCATTCAGATGGCCAACAGACACATGAAAACACTCAACATCAGTAATCATCAGGGAAATGCAAATCAAAACTAAAATATCACTTTGAACCTGTAAGAATAGCTAAAATAAAAAAAAATGAGAAATAACAATTATTGGCAAAGAATGAAGCAAAGGAAACCTCATGCACTGTTGGTAGGAAAGCAAATTGGTGTTGCCACTGTGGAAAACAGTATTGAAATCCTCAAAAAATTAAAAAAAAAATAAAATTACCATATGATAGGCTTTTTCCAAATAAAATGAAAACATTAATTCAAAAAGACAAATACACCTGTATGTTTATTGCATCATTATTTACAATAGTCAATATATGGAAGCAATGCAAGTGTCTTTGTAGAGATGAATGGATCAAGTAGATTTAGTGTGCATGTATGTATATGTAGAGTATAGATATATATAGAATAGAATACTACTCAACCATAAAAATGAATGAGATCTTGCCATTTAGAACAACGTGCATGGACCTAGATGGAATAATTCTAATTAAAATAAGTCAGTCAGAGAGAGAAATATTATATGATTTTATTCATAAGTGAAATTAAAGAAACAAAATAAACTAGAGTCCAACAAAATGATGACTCTTAAATACAGAGAACAGAATTGTGGATGCCAGTGAAGTAGTGAGTGGACAGATGGATGAAACAGATAAAGAGGATTAGAACCAAGATGCCCTTCAACGGATGAATGGATAAAGAAGATGTGGTCCATATACACTATGGAGTATTATGCCTCCATCAGAAGGGACGAATACCCAACTTTTGTAGCAACATGGACGGGACTGGAAGATATTATGCTGAGTGAAATAAGTCAAGCAGAGAGAGTCAATTATCATATGGCTTCACTTATGTGTGGAGCATAACAAATAGTATGGAGGACATGGGGAGTTAGAGAGAAGGGAGTTGAGGGAAATTGGAAGGGGAGATGAACCATGAGACACTATGGACTCTGAAAAACAATCTGAGGGTTTTGATGGGGCGGGGGGGTAGGAGGTCAGGGTACTAGGTGGTGGGTATTATAGAGGGCATGAATTGCATGGATCACTGGGTATGGTGCAAAAATAATGAATACTGTTATGCTGAAAATAAAAAATAAATTAAAAAAAAGAGAACATTTATCATGATGAGTCCTGAGTAATGTATAGAATTTTTGAATTGTATTGCAGACCTGAAATTTATAAAATATTGTATGGTAATTATACTCTGACAAAAATAATTAAAAAAAATAAAAGATGAAAAACAATAACAAAAAGTAAAGTTAGGTGGTTTGAGATGCTTCTATTTTTTTTAAAGGTGTTCATTTACTACAGTAAACTTCTCTTTCAAAACTCTTTTTTGCAGGTGCTCCTGGGTGGCTCAGTCAGTTAAAGATACCACTCTTCGTTTTGGCTCATGATCTCAGGATCATGGGATCCAACACCAAGTTGGACTCTGCTCAGCTCTGAGTGTGCTTGTCCCTCTCCGTTCCTTCTGCTCTTCTCCTTCTCCTGTTTTTCCTTTTTGCTGCTCCCCGACCTGAAATAAATAAATAAAATATTTTTAAAATGCTGTTTTTGCAGCACCCCATATGTTTTGTATGTTCTTTTTTCATTTGTTTTATATTATATATACATATATACACACATATATATGTATATATTTTATATATATGTATATATTATATATAAACAAAACAAGTCCTAGCAAATTTAAGATTTAAATCATACCAACTATCTCACAAACGATGATGAAAGCTAGAAATCAACAAGACACAAACTGAAATATTTACAAACATGTGGGAATTAAAAAACACACTACAGAACAACCAATGAATGGGTCAAGCTATAAATCAAAAGGAAAGTGAAATTATATATTATATGTTATATAAAAGTATATATTATATGTTATATAAAAGTATATATTATATATGCATATATACACACATATGTATATATTATATACACACATATGTATATATTATATATACACATATGTATATATTATATATGTAATATACTATATATAGGACATTATATATAAATATATAAAATACATAAATAAATATATTTATTTATATAACAAATATTTTTATATAATAAATATTTATCTAATAAAATATAAAATGCATATATGTATATAATATATACACATGTATATATTATATATGTGTACATTATTATATAATGTACATATGTATATACTTAAAACATATATATGTACATATTATATACATATATATTATACATATACATATACATACATATTATATAATGTACATATGTATATACATAAAACATATATATATTTTATATATGTATATACACATATTATATATGTGTACATATATAATATATACATGTGTATATATTATATACATATATGCATTTATATTTTATTTCTCTTTTCATATATTATATACATATATACATATATGTGTGTATATATAATATGTACATATATGTGTGAATATATGTATATATAATATATACTTTTATATAACATATAACATATAATTTCGCTTTCCTTTTGATTTATAGCTTGACCCATTCATTGGTTGTTCTGTAGTGTGTTTTTTAATTCCCACATATTTGTAAATATTTCAGTTTGTGTCTTGTTGATTTCTAGCTTTCACCATCGTTTGTGAGATAGTTGGTATGATTTAAATCTTAAATTTGCCAAGACTTGGGGTCCCTGGGTGGCTCAGTGGGTTAAGCCTCTGCCTTCACTCAGGTCGTGATCTCAGGGTCCTGGGATCAAGCCCCACGTCAGGCTCTCTGCTCAGCAGGGAGCCTGATTCCCCCCCCCTCTCTATGCCTGTCTCTCTGCCTATCTATGATCTCTGTCTGTCAAATAAATAAATAAAATCTAAAAAAAATTTTTGCCAAGTTTTGCTTTGTGTTTTATCATATATTATATCTGGAGAATTTTTCATGTGCATTTGTGAAGAATGTGTGTTCTTTTGTTGTTTGGGATGTTCTGTAAATTTCTGTTACATTCATTTGTTCCAATGTGTGATTCAAGTTCAATGTTTCCTTGTTCTTCTTTTGAATGATCTATTATTGTTTAAGGTGGGGAATTGTAGTTCCTTAGTATAATTATATCATTGTATATTTATTTCTCTTTTCAGATCTATTAGTATTTTTTAATATACTTAAGTGCTCCTATATGGGGTATGTGTATATATATATATATATATAAATATATATATATATGGAGTGTTATAGATATAGATAGATAGACACAGATATGTAGATAGATAGATCTTTTTTATGCATTAACACTTATATTGCTATATATTGTCCTCTGTCTCTTTGTGACACTTATTTACCTTAAAGTCTATTTTAGCTGATATAAATATTACTATTCCACCTTTCTTTCAGTTTTCACTTTCATGGGTTATCTTTTCTAATGATTTTACTTAACACACCATCTTATTACAAAGTCAGAATTTTCCAAATATGACCCTATATTTACCTTTACCAAGGTACTTATGCTTTCATACATTTTCATGTTACTACTTAGTGTCTTTTTATTTTAACTTGACAAACTCCTTTTAGCACTTCTTGAAAGGTCATGAAGTGATGAACTAACCTAATTTTGTTTATATAGGAAAGTCTTTATTTCTCTTTCATAATTGAGGGATAACTTTGTCACATAAAGTATTGCTTGCCAACAATTTCATCTTTTAAATATGTCATTTCATTATTACCTAGCCTGTGTGGTATCTGCTTAGAAATCCACTAAAAGCTTAATGGTAGTTCTTAGGTAGCAATCTTCCCTGTCATCTTGTTGAGTGCTTTTAGGATTCTATTTTATAATTGATATTTGAGCTTCATTATAATAACTTCCATGTGTCTGTGGTCTTTCCTCAATTTTTTTTCTGTTGTTGACTCCAAGTTTCATAGCATTGTAGTCTGAGAAGGGTTTCATTATAATATGTCTTAGAGAAGGTTTTTTATAATTGAGGTAGTAGAGTAAACCATTAACTTCATAAACTTGGATGACCAACTTTTCCCAGGTTTGGGAAGTCCTCAAGTATTACTTCCTTAAATAAACTTTCTGCAAATTTGTCCCTCTCTTCTCCTTCTGGAGTCCCTGCTATTTTAAGTTTTGTTATTTTGATAGAGTTCTTATAGTTCAAGTAGGTTTTTGTTGCTATTTTCATTCTTTGCTGTTGGTTCACCTCCAAGCGGTTATTTAAAAATTCTTATACTCTCACTCATCTTGTCTTCCATTTGTTCTGTTCTGCTCTCTGATACATTTATCATTTTTTCCCACTGAGTTCCTAAATTCCAGAATTTCTGCTTTATTATTCTTTATAATTTATATCTCTGTGGTCAAAATCTCATTTTCACCTTTTTAAAATGAATTTTCTCAATTTTTCATGTTTCTAATAGTTTTATGTTGCTGCTTTTACATTTTAAATAGCGTTTATGTCCTTTAATCTTTGCTAGTGGCCTTCAGATGAAGTGGTTTGTTTGCTGGTATTGTTATTGTTTGAGATTCACTTTGCCATTGTGTGTATATTTGTTCCATTCTTCCTTCTCCTTAAGACAGAGTTCTTAAGCTTTTTGTATAAGCTTTAGATCTTATAACTCATGAAGATGACTACTAGAAACCTCTCTTTTAATTTTCAGAAGGTGGCACTATAGCTCAAGTTTTGGTTTCTCTTTGCTCACAGACCTGGCTTGTTTTCTGAATGCCTTCCCTGTCCATCAGAATTTGTCTTGGTGCCATGTTTGAGAGTGAGCAGAATTTAGCCACAGATTAAGTAAATATTAGCTAGATATTAGCCACGGAGTGAGTAGATAAATTAACTTTATCATTTGGGTAATTGGGATTGCTTCAAACCCAGTATGTATATACCCATGTACTCCCAGAGGCTTATGGGAGGCTGTTGTGCCCCATGTTCTTTTAATGCTATCTGATATTCTTGTCTCTTTCTGATATCCTCCCCGTCATATACTTCCTATTGCAGAAAAAGTGGCTTCTCCAGCTGCTTCCTGCAACGCTGGGCTAGCTGGGCATTCATTCACTTTTCCTCTGTGGTTGCTGCCACCTAATAGTTCAGCCCTGTGCAATGTTGCCTTTGGTGTGGGTTCATGGTGTTGAAGTTCTTACTATTTCTGCTGTGTTCAAATTTTTTATTTGCTTTTGCTTCAGTGACATACTGTAAATTCACCTCAGGTTATTTGAACTTCTGCAATTCTTCCTCTCATCCCTGAATATCTCACAAGTCAGTACTCACTGAGGTGCTTGTCCACTCAGTGAAGGATTGGAGAGGTTTCCCTGCTCTATTTTTCCACAGTACATACAGAGGTCTTATGATACACAGTTGGGTGAGATTGCTCCCAGGTACCTCTCTCTATGATGCTGAATCTCACAGCTTCTGGGAAGATGTTTCTGTCTGTGGATGGGTGTCCAATTATTTGTTGGAAAAGGGGATAAAAAGAAGAATGTCTTACACTGCCATGATGCTGATGCTGTTATAGGATTGCAGGGTTCTTCCTCAGAGTCAAAGAATGAATTTTGCAGAAGTGAAAGGGTGATGTGAAGTGAAATTTTATTTTATTTTTTTTTAAGATTTTATTTATTTATTTGACAGAGAGAAATTACAAGTACACTGAGAGGCAGGCAGAGAGAGAGAGAGAGAGAAGGAAGCAGGCTCCCTGCTGAGCAGAGAGCCCGACGCGGGACTCGATCCCAGGACCCTGAGATCATGACCTGAGCCGAAGGCAGCGGCTTAACCCACTGAGCCACCCAGGCGCCCCTGAAGTGAAATTTTATTAAGTGAATATAAGAACAGAAAGGAAAGAAAAAGAGTGAGAGGGGTCTTGAATAGGTTGCCCCTGAAGGCTTTTGGGGGCAGTCTTTTATTGAAAACTGACTGGGAAACTTGTGGCCTTCAGATTCTTGTGCTGTCTTGGTTTGAGCATGGACTATTGATAACACCCTTAATGACTTACATTTAGTCATTTTCTGGGATGCATTGTAGTTTTCAAAGAAAAATACTCCTGACCATCTGAGGCCAGGTGGTCTGTTTCCTTATCTCTTGTTCAGTCTGGCTTAGTGCTTCTACCTGTCAGGAGTAGTCTTAGAGCCCAGGCTGGTGCCCCCTATGTGCCCCTGCCCATACCTTAACTCTTTCCCTATTCAATGCCACTCTTATTTGTTCATGTATTTAAATTTTCAGAGATCTTTATATTTTGTTTGTCTTTAAGTTTGTCTTTCATTTTGACTTGAAAAACTTTCATTCACATTTTTTTCCTATGGCAAATAGGTCAGTGGTAATGAATTTCTTCAACTTTTGTTGACTTAGGAAGTGTTAATTTCCTCCTTATTTTTAAAGAATATTTTTTCCAGGATATATAATTCTCAGTTGATTTTTTAAATTCAGTTTAAATTATTATTTTATGGCCTTTTGTCATGCAAAATTTCACCAGATATATCTGCTGGTAATTGTATTGAGTATTATTTGTATGTGATTAGTCACTTTTCTTTCTTCCTTTTCCTTCAACATTCTGTCTTTGGCTCTATACAGTTCAATTATAATTTTTCTCAGATTGGATTTCTTTGGATTGAACATAACTTGATTTATTAAACTTATTTATTTGTAGATCGACATCATTCTTCAGATTAATAAACTTTTGGCCATTATTTCTTCAAATCTGTTCTTTTTCCCTTTCTTGTTCTCAAAATGCATATATCATTCCTCTGGATGTCATCCTATAGGTCTCTTAGGCTCTGTTCACTTTTCTCCATTGTGTGTGTGTGTGTTTTTTTCTCTTCACTTCTTTTTTTTTCTGCTTCTTATTTTTGAGACAGTAATTTCAACTATCTGTTTTCAACTTCACTGATACATTCTTATTCCTATTCATGTTTGGTTTTGAATACTGCTAGTGAATTTTTCAAGTTAGTTTTTGTGCCTCTTAGCTCTGGAATTTCTACTTTTTTTCAAATAATTTCTATGTCTTTGCTAATATTCTCATTTTATTTATTTCATTTTTTTTCTAATTTCATTTTATTTTTCATCTATGTCTTCCTAGAACTCTTTGGACACATTTAAAAACATTGTTTTAATGTCCTTGCCCAGTAATTCTGAAGCTTCTGTTTCCTTAGGGTCATGTTCTGGATGTTTATTGTGTTTCTTTGAATAATCCATGTTTTACTATTCCTTTGTATGCCTTATGATTATTTGTTGAAAATCATAAACTAGGAAAAGAACCAGCTCTCCTAGTCTTTGCAGACTGGCTTTGCAGAAAAATTTCACTAACCAGCTTGACATGCAAACTTTCTCAGGTCTTTACTAGGCATACAGTTTTTTCTGGTTTTGAGCCGTATACATACGTGTGTGTGTGTGTGTGTGTGTGTGTGTGTGTATTAGAGGGAGTAGGGGCAGAGGAAGATGGAGAAAGAATCTCAAGCAGACTTCCTTCTGAGTGGAAAGACCAACACAGCGCTTGATCTCAGGACCCTGAGATCATGACCAGAACTGAAATCAAGAGTCAGACTTATAACCAGCTGAGCCACCAAGTCTTGCCACAGCTGATTTTAAATCTCTTAATTTCCCTAAGTGTCTTTCATCCACTTCCTTTTGGAGATATTAGATATTCTAATATCTAATTTAGATATTAGATATTAGATATCTGCTTCCTTTTGGAGATATTAGATATTAGATATTCTATTGCATTTTTCAGCATATAATGTCTTGCCCTCAGACCTCTGCTTGTCTGTATTTTCTTGTGGCATTTACATGCTGCAACACTTACTGCTGCTTTCAGTGTTTCCTCCCCACACTCCAAGTCTGATATCTGAGCCATGCTGAGCCATTCCCTTCTGACTCCTTTGTCAGGGGAGACATAATCCTGTCCCAAAGGAGTTCCTAAACAGACCAGAATGCTACAAATGTATTCCACTCTTTTCTTTCCATACAGGAGAAATTAGGAATTAGGTAACTTCCTCCCAACAACACCACAATAAAGAAAATGGGTCAAAACTGAGCAAAAATGCCAACAAATTTTCTAATATTTTGAGTGTGGCTCCTTACTGATTCAGAATTGCTTTCTTTTGAGCAGATAATTGACTGATTTGTAGAACTTTCACAAAGTTATTTTAGTCAGTCTTTTATTATTTACTTGATGTTTCCTTGGAGGAATGAGGACCTACAGCTTCCCAGTTCATCATTTTGCTGACATCATTTTGTTTAAATAAAATTTTGTAAAGGTCACAGCATAAAGAACCATTGGCTTGCATGGTTCTTTTTTTTTTTTTTTTTTTTTTAAATTTCACATACTGTGCAAGACAGGGACTGCCTATATGGAATTTTATTTTTGGCATCTCTTTCAAACTCCAAATGTGTTTTCTCCACCACATGCTGGATATAATCATTTGGTTGTCTCTTTATCATTTTGTTTGACTAATCTAAAGATTAACTCCATATTTTTCTATAAAAGTAACTACTACCTCTAAATCCTTACCTTGTTTAATGATATATCCAATCTCTGTGGGGTTTTTTTCTCTATGTATTAAGAAACTCAGTTTTGTCTCCTAATATTGGAAATAGTGGTGTTCTGAAGAAAAGCTCCAATGGTGCCCTGTAGCACAATATCCCCTGTTCACCAGAACTGGGCACTTCAGAATCGTCTCTTCTGTGGGCTGCATGTGCCCTATGGTTGTCACAAAGTCTTGTTTTCTTTTAGTCTAGTCAGCTTCAGTGCCTTAACTTGTGTCTTGTGAGCTCGGTTTTGTCCCTTTATTGTTAAGGGGGCAGTCTTGGGATACCATAGGCTAAAAGTTGGGCAGTGTCAACAGTCAGACCACATTCCAACCTTCAGCATTTATCAGGGTCACACCAAACTGCAGGGCATTCTCCCTGAATTGTCTTTTGAAAGGTTTTCATTCATGGGTAGTATATGAAGGCAAACCAGATGCTTGCCTTACTCCATCTGTCTGGGCTACAGTGACCCAAAATGTCTCCCTGCACTACCTGCTGAGAGGTTTTCTTTGGTGGCTGAAGTCAGCTGTCAGATCACATGCATGTACCCAAACCATCTGTTGAGACTGTGGATGAATTTATTGGCAGGAAACTCTGCACTAACAGTTACAAGTTTTAGTTGTTGTGGCCTCTGTGGAGTTGGTATGCTTAGTTATCTTCCCCAACCCCAGGCTAGAAGTCACTTTGGTGTGACACCAGTCCCTGCTGTGGCTACTGCAGGATCAGATGCAGCAGTAGCTGCTTTTGAGAGACTCCTGCCTTGCAGAACAGATTGGAAAAACAAACACAAAAACAAACAAACAAAAAAATCTGCAGAACAACAAGGGAGTAAGGCCGGCAGTATTAGTAAGTTAGGTGGACAGTGTTCATGTTAATTCCTACAAGTATCCACCTATCTAGGCTGGTGGCGTGAGAAAAAGTGCTCATGGGCACTTATGTTCTTGGAGAAGTCTCATAAAGATTCATGCCACTTCAGCACCCATTTTGAGATTAGCAAATAAATCTCTTCTTCACGTATACTCCAGATACTTTACAAATTGCTGCCTCTGTGCTTTATCTCCATATGTTATTTGTTATGCTGTTTCTTTAGGGTGGGGACTCAATATCCTATTACCCTTCGGCTTTCCCAGAGCAAGAGCTGAGCCCACTGATTTTTTGAAGTACCTGGTGTTAAGCCCTGCTGGTTGCGAAAAACTCCTGAAGTTATGCCCCACTGATGTTTAGAGTTAAATGTTATGGGGACTCAACTTCCCAGTGTGGGTCCACTGTGTCTAAGGTTCCTGGTATGGATCTGTTTCTCTTCCTTGTCCATGCTTTTAGTGTCCCTCAATTTATGGTTAGTCCCATTGGGAATTTGGTTACAGACCGAGTCTTTGCCCTTCCTACCATTTTCAATGTGACATCTGGATAGGATAACCTGTGGTTATCTGGTCTGTTAGTGTTCAGGTTGTTTGCTGGGTTGAGTTCATTGTTGTGGTTGTGGCCTAGGTCTCTCCGTGGGACAATGTGAACACAGGATTCTCCTACTTTGCCATCTTTCCAGTGATTTGGGCTCTTAATATTTTTAATTGCTGACTGACACACAAAACCACTAAACAAACATTAAGCAATCAATAAATTATTTCAATATTCTCTGAACATTCAATCACATATGTTTATAAGATACTTAAAATGTGAATGGAGGTTCTAACAATCCCAAGTCTACTCTCCTGGCACAAAAGTGGACTTATAATTAATTCCAGGTACTCCATCACAATTTTCTACACCAAAATTTGTGGTTCATTCACCTATTTCCCCAAACCCTAACTTACTCTTTTAGAGGAAGAATTTTTAACAGTGCCATTTAAAACAAACAAACAAACAAACAAACATGATTTGGGCAAAGACCCAGTTTGACATAATTCTTCTTACTGCTTCCCCTTGGGGTCTGTGGCTTCTTTGTCTGCCTCTGATTATTGCCAAAAGTTGTATACTGAACTCTGGTGCAAAGGAGTGACACCCAATTTCCCAAAAGAGAGTCCTTGTTACAATTCCTGCTGTCATGTTCCTAAGTCATTTGGAACTCAGCCAAAGAGTGGCACAGATTGTGATTTAGTCCTTTTGCCCCCAGGGCTAAAATTTGTTACTAGTAATGTGGAAGGGAATAGGAAGAGGATAATGAATTAAATTATGAGCCAACTTTCTAGGAATCAACAAACCAAGTTTGGATTACATGCCATGGTTTCTGGCTTTGCTATCAGGATGTAATTTTGACAATGTTAACAATGTAAAATTTCCCTTGTCAAATATTTTATTTATTTGATTCTATTTAGAAAGTTCTGGAGCTATAGTTTATCTTACCTCCCTACACAATGCTACAGCAGCTATATTTATTTTATAGCAAGTGCATACAGTAATAAAAAAAAAGATAACCAAAGTACTACAGGACTTATCTCTTGATTATTTACCTTTTTACCACCTTTGGACACACTAATTCCACCAGAAGTTATCTGTATACAAGCCCTAAGTTGACTTTTCATTTCCAGTGTGTGCTAAGAAGATCAGTATCTGCCTTACATTATCAATGTGTGCCTACATAACCCTGCACAATTTTTTGTTCCAGAAAGAGTTCATGCATATAGTAAAATTCAGATCTCCTGTTTAAAGTGATGTTTTAAAGAGTCATCCTTCTGCCACAATTTAGATGGCACTTTTTCAAATGGTCACAAAATGTAAAATATTTCTATGTATCATATACGCTATCAAAATGCATTCTTTTGTTTCCATAATTTGCATGAACTTATAAATATAGATTAAGCAGTCATTTAGATGCTATTAAAATTAAAATGTATGACTCACTCCACTTACTTTACAAGAGAATATTGAATAAAAATCTGTAGCTGAATGCATCTATTGTGTGGTAGGAATAATTATCTAAAAAAAGACTCATGACATCTAAATAATTTCACTAACCATCTTCTTGAAGTATCTGAACTATATAACATCAAATACAGGTGCTATCTGTGCCAAAATTTAAAATACATAATTAATATTCACTGAGTTGTTAGAATATCAAACATTATAGGATTAAATCTAGTATAAATCATGACTCGTTGAATGTTAATTTTAATTACTAGAATAATTTTACTTAAAAAACAAAACTCTTTGTATTAGTCTGTTCAGTCTCTATAACAAAAATTCCAAAGTCTGGATACTTTATAAACAATATAAATTTATCCTCACTGTTCTGGAGGTTGGGGTGTCCCTGATTAAGGTCCCAACAGATTTGGTATCTGATGAAAGCCTCCTATCTGGTTCATAGATGGCTTTTTCTTTTTAACTCTCTCCTCACATGGCAGAAGAGGCAATATATCTCTCAGCAACCCCTTTCATAAGGGCACTAATCTTATTCTTAAGGGATCCATTCTCATGAATTGACTTCATCCCAAAGGCACACTGTCAAACACTGTTACATCGGGGATTAGATTTTTATGTACAATATTTGGGGAGACAAAAATATTAAGTCCATAGCATGTTCCTAAGGTTATTTTTCGTTTCATTCTTTAGGAAGTCCCTATTACATTCAAACAATTAAAATTTTTTGTTTATTGCACCTCACTCTCATTACAAAAACAAGCTATCCTATCTAATAAGGTTTCTCATACATTGCATGTTAGTTACCACACCCATGCCTATTCTTATTCTCCAGACTAAATACCTTTCTTCAACCTTCTCTACTTAAACTATGTTAATATTTTAAGCTGAGTTCCCATTCTGTCTACAAAATCTTTCCAGAATTACTTTAGTATGAACTACATTAACCCCTTTTATAACCTCTTATGTCACATAGGTTTCTTACCATGGCACCTAATAAGTAATTGGCATTCAACTCTGACAGATCTAGCTGTTCATTTTTACATGTTTTGTTTTCCTAAGTGAAATCTAAGTTTCATAGGAATTGCCAAAACAAAATGATATTTGATGTGTATTTTCTCACCTCTATATTGAAAATATTGCATCTCTTGCTCTCATCATTATGAACTATGAATAAGTTATAAAACTCAAGGGAGGAGACTCCAAAACTTAAAGGTGAGAAATTAGGCCCCATATTTACAAATAACTAAATTCCCTATAATAGGAGGTCTCTCTGATGTTTTCCACATCTTTCAAATAATCCAACCATTAGTAATTTAGTTGGTAAACACAACTACCTAAAAAACAGAAAATAAAATTGTTTAATGTTATTATAATGAGTTAGAATTTACCATTTCCAGTGAAATATAATTGAATGTCTTCACCACCAATAATTCACTGAACAAATATCAGTTTTTAAAAAGGCAATATAGAGGACTTACTATAGATATGACTTTAGAATACTGAATGCAAGAATAATATCTTGGATTTAGAGTTTAATATATTCAATATATACCTCTAATAATTTTACAGATATGATTTAGTGCTCAGTGTCACCTTATAAAAAATACATTAGAAATTATCTCTTTGTGGATTAAGATTACTGTGGGTTGAAGAAGTTCTTGAATTTCCCCAAAACCATGGTTATCAAATGGCACACTAGAGATTTGAATCTATATATATTCAACTCCAAACCTTATATTAAAACCACTTCCTAAAATAGCTATTCAGTTATACTTCAACTTGTTTTTACTGGTGGGAAAAAAAAAAACAACTTTTCATCTCAAAATGAGACTGGTTTAACCTGCATGTAATTAGATTACAGAAAGTGTTAAGTGCAATTAACTTGAAGCCAACATTTCAAATGTGGAAGAACTCACTGATAAAACATTTCTGGACATCAATGACATTTTACATCAGAAGTCAAAGTGTGCATTAATTTGATCCAGAAATTATACTATAAAGAATTTATACTAAGTAACACCAATCCTTCTCAAACTATTCCAAAAAATTGAAGAATGAATACTGCCTAGTTCATTCTAACATACCAACATTACCCTGAGACAAAAGTCAGACAAAAATATCACATGCAAACAAGAAAACTATAAACCAATATCTCTTCTGAACTTAGATGTAAAAACTCCTCCACAAAATACTAGCAAAGAAAATTTAACAGCAAATTAAAATTATTACATAATATGACAAAGTGGGATTATTCCAGAAATGCAAGTGTATTTCAGCATATGAAAATCAATGTAATACATCTCACTCATAGAATAAAAAAAGTAAAAATTACTATCTTAATTGATATGCTAAAAGAATTTGATAAAATCCAACACATTTCCCTGATGAGAATACTGGACAAGTTGAGAATTAAAAAAAAAAAAAAAATTAAGGAAAACCCATAGCTAACATCATTCACAGTGGATAAAGTCTGAAAGCTTTGCCCAAAGATCAGAAAAAAGCACTGGTTATCCAGCTTAGTCAATTCTATTCAAATATTTTATTGTGTTCTAGGCAGTGTAATTAGATAATAAAATGCAATAGGTTTCTAAATTGGAAAGGAAGACATAAACATCTTTATTTGCAGACAAAATAATCTTTTATGTAGAAAAATGTAAATAATTAACAGCAAAAATTATTAAAACTAATAAATTAAGTCAGCAAAATGTCTAGATCCAAGATCAACACACAAAAGTCTGTTATATTTCTATAGATTAGTAAGGAACAATAAAAAATAGAATTTAAGAAACATGTCCATTTTCAACAGCATCAGAAAATAAATTATTTAGAAATAAATTTAACTATGTTAGCTTAAGACGTATACTGTGTGCTATAAAACATTGCTGAAAGAAATTAAAGAAGACTTAAGTGTACTGATATTCCATGTTCATTGATTGGAACCTTTAAAATACCTAAAATAATAGTACTCTACAGGGCAATCTAAACGTGTAATACCTATCAACATTCCAAAAGTAGATTTGAAGGAAAGAAAAAGCCGATCTGAAAGATAATATTGAATGCAAGGGAGTCTGAACAGCCAGCCAATCTTTAAAAAGAGGAGCAAAAATGTCTGTTCATGTCCTCTGCCCATTTATAAAAAATAAAAAATCATATAAAAAATAAATAAATAAATAAATAAAATCTAAAAAAAAAAAAGAGGAGCAAAGTTGGAGAACTCACAGATATCACGTAAAAGATTAACTAAAAAGGTAATCATGGGGGGTGGGAGGTAGGGGGAGACTAGTGGTGGGTATAATGGAGGGCACACTGTGTGTGGTGCATAAACAATAAATTCTGTTACACTGAAAAAAATTAAATAAAATTTTTTTTAAAAAATTTAAAAAGTAATCAAACTTAGATTAACTAAAGTGGTAATCAAAACAGTGTGATACTGGTCTAGGGATAAACATATAGACTAGTGGAATGAAACTGAATGTCCATAAATAAAACCATATATGTGTATTCAAATTTTTGACAATAGTACAAGAATATTTTCTTGAACAAATAGTGACCAAACAAATGGACATCCATATGCAAAACAATGAAGTTGGATTCTTACATTACAGCACATACAAAAATTAACCTAAAAGGGTGTGAGTTTTTTAAAAAGACTTTTTTTTTTAATTAATGTGACAGGGAGAGAGACAGCAAAAGAGGGAACACAAACAGGAGGAGTGGGAGAGGGAGAAGCAGTCTCCCCCACTGAGCAAGGATCCCAATTGCAGGATTCTTGTATCATGACCTGAGCCAAAGGCAGATGCTTAATGACTGAGCCACCCAGGTGCCCCAGAAAAAGGATGTAAGATTTAAATGCAAGAGCTAAGACTATTAAATCCTTAAAAGAAAACATAGGGCAAATCCTGATGACCTTGTGTTTTGCCATGAACTCCTGTATACTTTTTTTTTTTAATTTTAAGTTTTTATTTATTTATTTCACACACAGAAAGAGAGATCATAAGTAAGCAGAGAGGCAGGCAGAGAGAGAGGGGAAAGTAGGCCCCCTGCTGAGCAGAGAGCCCAGTGTGGGGCTTGATCCCAGGACCCTTAGATTATGACCTGGGCCGAAGGCACAGGCTTAACCCACTGAGCCACCCAGGCACCCCTGAACTCCTGTATACTTATACACTTAAGACATGAACAACAAAGAAAAAAATCCATAAATTGGACTTCATCAAAATTGAAAATGTTTGTGTTTCAAGTGACACTGACAAGAAAACAAAATGATGACCTACAGAATTGGGTAAATGTTTGAAAATCATATGTCTGTTAAAGTTGCTGTATATACGTTAATAAAGAACTTGTAACTCAATGGCAAATTGATAAACAACCCAATTTTTAGAATAAGTAAATTACTTAAATAGGCATTTCTCAAAATATTATATGCATATTCCCAAGAAGCACTGGTTCATCACCAGTAGTCAGTAAAGAAATGTAAATCAAATCCACAATTAGATACTCTTTCACACAAACATGAATGTATATTATTAAAAAAAGAAAATAGCAAGTATTGATAATGATAGGGAAAAAATTTGAACCCTTGTATATTTCTTGTGAAAATGCAAACTGATACAATGCTATGAAAAGCAAATTGTCAGTGCCAGAAGATACTAAATAAATAATTACATATGACCTAGCAACCTCATTAGTAATTATTTTTTTTTTAATTTTTAAAGATCCATTTATTTATTTTAGAGAGGTGGAGGAGCATAGGGAGAGAGAGAGAGGAAAAGAATCTCAAGCGGATTCCTCTCTGATTACAGAGCCAGATATAGGGCTAAATCTAACCACCCTGAAATCATGATCTGAACTAAAACCAAGAGTCAGATGTTTAACCAACTAAGCCACCCAGGCACGCCAGTAACTTTTTATTTTCTTTTATTTTTTAAAGATTTTATCTATTTATTTGACAGAGAGAGACACAATGAGAGAGGGAACACAAGCTAGGGACATGGGAGAGGGAGAAGCAGGCTTCCTGCCAAGCAGGACCCTGGGATCATGACCTGAGCTGAAGGCAGACACTTAATGACTGAGCCACCAAAGTGCCCCAAATTTTTCTTTAAAAAAAAATTTTAAATCCTGGTATAATTAACATACAGTGTTATATTAGTTTCAGGTATGCAATATAATGATACAGTGATTTCATTCATCACCCACTATTCATTATAAACTACACTCCTGAATCCCCATTTTTACCCATTTCCCCACCCACTTTCCCTCTGGTAACCATCAGTGTGTTCTCTTTAGTTAGGAATCTGCTTCTTGGTTGGTATATCTCTCTTCTTTTCCTTTACTCATTTGTTTTACTCATTTCTTTAAATTCCATATATGAGTGATATCATATGGTATTGTTATTTCTTGACTGATATATTTCTTTTTATTATTATTTTCAATTAGCCAACATACAGTACAACCTTAGTTTTTTGTTTGTTTGTTTGTTTGTTTTTTAATAAACATATATTTTTATCCCCAGGGGTACAGATCTGTGAATCACCAGGTTTACACACTTCACAGCACTCACTAAAGCACATACCCTCCCCAATGTCCATAATCCCACCCCCTTCTCCCAAACCCCCTCCCCCAGCAACCCTCAGTTTGTTTTGTGAGATTAAGAGTCACTTATGGTTTGTCTCCCTCCCAATCCCATCTTGTTTCATTTATTCTTCTCGTACCGACCCAGCAATTGCACTATTGGGTATTTACCCTAAAGATACAAACATAGTGATCCAAAGGGGCACGTGCACCCGAATGTTTATAGCAGCAATGTCCACAATAGCCAAACTATGGAAAGAACCTAGATGTCCATCAACAGATGAATGGATCAAGAAGATGTGGTATATATACACAACCTTAGTTTTTGATGTAATGTTCAACAATACATTACTTGCATATAACACACAGTGCTCATCACAACATGTGTCTACTTTAAGTACCCATCACCCAGTTTCCCCACCCCCACCACTTCTCTTCTGTAACCCTCAGTTTGTTTCCCACAGTCTAGAGTCTCTCATGGTTTGGTTTCTTCTCTGATTTCTTCGCATTCAGTTTTCCCTCCCTTCCTCTATGGTCCCCCATGCTATTCCTTATGTTTCACATGTAAGTGAAACCATATGATAATTGTCTTTCTCTGCTTGACTTATTTCACTTAGCATAAACCCCTCCACTTCCGTCCATGTTGATGCAAAAGGTGGGAAGTCATCCTTTCTGATGGCTGAGTAGTACTCCATTGTATATGTGAACCACATCTTCTTTATCCCCTCATTTCCAGAAGGACATCTCAGCTCCAACAGTTTGGCTATTGTGGACATTGCTGTTATGAACATTGGGGTGCAGGTGTCCTTTCTTTTCACTACATCTGTATCTTTGGGGTAAAGACCCAGGATTACAATTGCTGCTGGCTTTCTTTAGTAGTCCATTTGGATTTCTCTCATTTGATCTTTTTCATATTTACAGGTAGGTTTTTTTTCCTGTTTACAATTAGGTTTATATATAACATCTTCCACATATAGCTGTGTATATTAATATATGTTTAAGTATGAACACATTATTTACTCCTGTCCTCCCCATATTTTAGTTATATATTGTCATTTTACATTCTTTTCTTTTGTGAGTTCCTGACTGATTTTTATAGTAATATTCATTTTTACTGCCTTTGTGATTCCTACCTTCATACTGTCACTTTAAGTCTTTCTTTTCCACTTACAGAGTTCCTCTTAATATTTCTTGCAGGCCTGATTTAGTGGTCATGAAATCCTTTAAATTTTGTTTAAATTTCTGTGAAATTCTGAATTTCTACTTCTACTTTGAATGTTAGCATTACTGGATAGAGTTTTCCTGGCTGCAGATTTTCCCCTTTCAACACTTTGACTATATTATCCCACTGTCTTCTGGCTTGGAGAGTTTCTGCTGATAGTCTTATCAGTTTTCCCTTATAAGTTGAAAGGATCATATGTTTCTCATCCTTTCTTTCATTTATGTGGTGTATATTTAATTTATTTGCATATTTTGAATCACTGCAGCCAAGAATAAATCCAACTTGATTGTGGTAAATGTTTATTTTAATGTACTTTTGAATTTGGTCTGTTGGTATTTTATTGGGAATTTTTGTATCTATATTAATCATGGATATTGGTCTGTAATTATTCTTATTTATTTTAATTTTTATTTTTTATAAACATATAATATATTTTTATCCCCAGGGGTACAGGTCTGTGAATCGCCAGGTTTACACACTTCACAGAACTCACCATACCCTTCCCAAAGCCCATAACCCCACCCCCCTTCTCCCAACCCCCCTCCCCCCAGTAACTCTGTTTGTTTTGTGAGAATAAGAGTCACTTATGGTTTGTCTCCTTCTCAATCCCATCTTCTTTCATTTATTCTTCTCCTACCCCCTTAACCCCCCATGTTGCATTTCCACTTCCTCATATCAGGGAGATCATATGATAGTTGTCTTTCTCTGATTGACTTATTTTGCTCAGCATGATACCCTCTAGTTCCATCCACGTCGTCGCAAATGGCAAGATTTCATTACTTTTGATGGCTGCATAGTATCCCATTGTGTGTATATACCACATCTTCTTTATCTATTTATCTGTTGATGGACATCTAGGTTCTTTCCACAGTTTGGCTATTGTACACATTGCTGCTATAAACATTCAGGTGCATGTGCCCCTTTGGATCACTACATTTGTATCTTTAGGGTAAATAACCAGTAGTGTAATTGCTGGGTCATAGAGCAGTTCTATTTTCAACATTTTGAAGAACCTCAATGCTGTTTTCCAGAGAGGTTGCACCAGCTTGCATTCCCACCAACAGTGTAGGAGGGTTCCCCTTTCTCCGCATCCTCGCCAGCATCTGTCATTTCCTGACTTGTTGATTTTAGCCATTCTGACTGGTGTGAGGTGATATCTCATTGTGGTTTTGATTTGTATTTCCCTGATGCCGAGTGATATGGAGCACTTTTTCATGTGTCTGTTGGCCATCTGGATGTCTTCTTTGCAGAAATGTCTGTTCATGTCCCCTGCCCATTTCTTGATTGGATTATTTGTTCTTTGGGTGTTGAGTTTGCTAAGTTCTTTATAGATTCTGGACACTAGTCCTTTATCTGATATGTCGTTTACAAATATCTTCTCCCATTCTGTCAGTTGTCTTTTGATTTTGTTAACTGTTTCCTTTGCTGTGCAAAAGCTTTTGATCTTGATGAAATCCCAATAGTTCATTTTTGCCCTTGTTTCCCTTGCCTTTGGCAATGTTCCTAGGAAGGTGTTGCTGCGCCTGAGGTCGAAGAGGTTGCTGCCTGTGTTCTCTTCAAGGATTTTGATGGATTCCTTTCTCACATTGAGGTCCCTCATCCACTTGGAGTCTATTTTCATGTGTGGTGTAAGGAAGTGGTCAAATTTCATTTTTCTGCATGTGGCTGTCCAATTTTCCCAACACCATTTATTGAAGAGGCTGTCTTTTATCCATTGGACATTCTTTCCTGCTTTGTCGAAGTTTAGTTGACCATAGAGTTGAGGGTCTATTTCTGGGCTCTCTATTCTGTTCCATTGATCTATGTGTCTGTTTTTGTGCCAGTACCATGCTGTCTTGATGATGACAGCTTTGTAATGGAGCTTGAAGTCCAGAATAGAGCTTGATGCCACCAACTTTGGCTTTCTTTTTCAATATTCCTTTGGCTATTCGAGGTCTTTTCTGGTTCCATATAAATTTTAGAATTATTTGTTCCATTTCTTTGAAAAAGATGGATGGTATTTTGATAAGAATTGCATTAAATGTGTAGATTGTTTTAGATAGCATAGACATTTTCACATTTATTCTTCCAATCCATGATCATGGGACACTTTTCCATTTCTTTGTGTCTTCCTCAATTTCTTTCATGAGTACTTTATAGTTTTCTGAGTATAGATTCTGTGCCTCTTTGGTTAGGTTTATTCCTAGGTATCTTATAATTTTGGGGGCAATTGTAAATGGGATTGACTTTTTAATTTCTCTTTTTCTTCTGTCTTGTTGTTGGTGTAGAGAAATGCACCTGATATCTGTGCATTGATTTTATATCCTGACACTTTACTGAATTCCTGTACAAGTTCTAGCATTTTTGGAGTGGAGTATTTTGGGTTTTCCACATACAGTATCATATCATCTGCGAAGAGTGATAGTTTGACTTCTTCTTTGCCGATTTGAATGCCTTTAATTTCCTTTTGTTGTCTGATTGTTGAGGCTAGGACTTCTAGTACTATGTTGAATAGCAGTGGTGATAATGGACATCCCTGCCGTGTTCCTGACCTTAGCGGAAAAGCTTTCAGTTTTTCTCCATTGAGAATGATATTTGCGGTGGTTTTTTCATAGATGGCTTTGATGATATTGATGTATGTGTCCTCTATCCCTACATTTGAAGAGTTTGATCAGGAAGGGATGCTGTACTTTGTCAAATGTTTTTTCAGCATGTATTGAGAATATCATATGGTTCTTGTTCTTACTTATATTAATGTGTTGTATCACATTGATTGATTTGTGGATGTTGAACTGACCTTGCAGCCTGGGAATAAATCCCACTTGTTTGTGGTGAATAATCCTTTTAATGTTCTGTTGTATCCTATTGGCTAGTATTTTGGTGAGAATTTTTCACATCTGTGTTCATCAAAGATATTGGTCTGTAGTTCTGTTTTTTGATGGGATCCTTGTCTGGTTTTGGGATCAAGGTGATGCTGGCCTCATAAAATTAGTTTGGAAATTTTCCTTCCATTTCTATTTTTTGGAACAGTTTCAGAAGAATAGGAATTAGTTCTTCTTTAAATGTTTGGTAGAATTCCTCTGGGAAGCCGTCTGGCCCTGGGCTTTTGTTTGTTATTTTTGATGACTATTTCAATCTCCTTACTGGTTATGGGCCTGTTCAGGTTTTCTATTTCTTCCTGGTTCAGTTGTGGTAGTTTATATGTCTCTAGGAATGCATCCATTTCTTCCAGATTGTCAAATTTGTTGGCATAGAGTTGCTCATAGTATGTTCTTATAATTGTCTGTATTTCTCTGGTGTTAGTTATGATCTCTCCTCTATCATTCATAATTTTATTTATTTGGGTCCTTTCTCTTTTCTTTTTGAGAAGTCTGGCCAGGGGTTTATCAATCTTATTAATTCTTTCAAAGAACCAGCTCCTAGTTTCATTGATTTGCTCTATTGCTTTTTTGTTTGTTTGTTTGGTTCTATTTCATTGATTTCTGCTCTGATCTTTATGATTTCTCTTCTCCTTCTGGGTTTAGGGTTTCTTTCTTGTTCTTTCTCCAGCTCCATTAGGTGTAGGGTTAGGTTGTGTACCTGAGACCTTTCTTGTTTCTTGAGAAAGCCTTGTACCGCTATATATTTTCCTCTCAGGACTGCCTTTGTTGTGTCCCACAGATTTTGAACCGATGTGTTTTCATTATCATTTGTTTCCATGATTTTTTTCAATTCTTCTTTAATTTCCTGGTTGACCCATTCATTCTTTAGAAGGATGCTGTTTAGTCTCCATGTATTTGGGTTCTTTCCAAATTTCCTCTTGTGATTGAGTTCTAGCTTCAGAATATTGTGGTCTGAAAATATGCCGGCAATGATCCCAATCTTTTGATACCAGTTGAGACCTGATTTAGGACCCAGGATGTGATCTATGTTCCATGTGCACTAAAGGAGAATGTGTATTCTGTTGCTTTGGGATGAAATGTTCTGAATATATCTGTGATGTCCATCTGGTCCAGTGTGTCATTTAAGGCCTTTATTCCCTTGTTGATCTTTTGCTTGGATGATCTGTCCATTTCAGTGAGGGGAGTGTTAAATTACCCTACTATTATTGTATTATTGTTGATGTGTTTCATTGATTTTGTTATTAATTGGTTTATATATTTGGCTGCTCCCATGTTTGGGGCATAGATATTTAAAATTGTTAGATCTTCTTGTTGGACAGACTCTTTGAGTATGATATAGTTTCCTTCCTCATCTCTTATTATAGTCTTTGGCTTAAAATCTAATTGATCTGATATAAGGATTGCCACTCCTGCTTTCTTTTGATGTCCATTACCATGGCAAATTGTCTTCCACCCCCTCACTTTAAATCTGGAGGAGTCTTCGTGTTTAAAATGGGTTTCATGGAGGCAACATATAGATGGATTTTTTTTTTTCAAGATTTTATTTATTTATTTGACAGAGAGAAATCACAAGTAGGCAGAGAGGCAGGCAGAGAGAGAGAGAGGAGGAAGCAGGCTCCCTGCAGAGCAGAGAGCCTGATGCGGGACTCGATCCCAGGACCCTGAGATCATGACCTGAGCCGAAGGCAGCGGCTTAACCACTGAGCCACCCAGGCACCCGGATTTTGTTTTTTTATCCATTCTGATACCCTGTGTCTTTTGATTGGGACATTCAGCCCATTAACATTCAGGGTAACTATTGAGAGCTATGAATTTAGTGCCATTGTATTGCCTGTAAGGTGACTGTTACTCTATATGGTCTCTGTTCCTTTCTGATCTACTACTTTTAGGCTCTCTCTTTGCTTAGAGGACCCCTTTCAATATTTCCTGTAGAGCTGGTTTGGTGTTTGCAAATTCTTTCAGTTTTTGTTTGTCTTGGAAGCTTTTAATCTCTCCTTCTATTTTCAATGAGAGCCTAGCTGGATATAGTATTCTTGGCTGCATGTTTTTCTCGTTTAGTGCTCTGAAAATATCATGCCAGCTCTTTCTGTCCTGCCAGGTCTCTGTGGATAAGTCTGCTGCCAATCTAATATTTTTACCATTGTATATTATAGATTTCTTTTCCTGGGCTGCTTTCAGGATTTTCTCTTTGTCACTAAGACTTGTAAATTTTACTATTAGGTGACGGGTGTGGACCTATTCTTGTTGATTTTGAGGGAGGTTCTCTGCACCTCCTGGATTTTGATGCTTGTTCCCTTTGCCATATTGGGGAAATTCTCTCCAATAATTCTCTCCAGTATACCTTCTGCTCCCCTCTCTCTTTCTTCTTCTTCTGGAATCCCAATTATTCTAATGTTGTTTCGTCTTATGGTGTCACTTATCTCTCGAATTCTCCCCTCGTGGTCCAGTAGCTGTTTGTCCCTCTTTTGCTCGACTTCTTTATTCTCTGTCATTTGGTCTTCTATATTGCTAATTCTTTCCTCTGCATCATTTATCCAGTGAGAGCCT